>NW_007248073.1:9944-15986 GCF_000164805.1 Carlito syrichta
TACGCAGCCCTAAAAAAGAACAAAAATCATGAATTTCACTGCAACCTGGATGGAACTAGAGTCTATAATACTGAGTGACCTTTCACAAAAACAAAAATCCGAATACCACATGTTCTCACTCATATAATGGACCTTGAACATCCAATGCAATACTATGAGAAAATGACTGATGGTACTGGGAAACTATGGGGGGGAGGGGGATGGGATTAACAGTAGCAAATATCTGTCGGGGGATGGGAAAACACTTTTTATTTACAGGGTGCCTGAATGAAACGTCATTGTACACCTAACCCTTAACTGTACCCCACAAAACCATAATAAAAAAATACTGATTAATGAAAAAAAAAAAAAGAATAAGAGATTAGGACACACAAAGAGATATGCATATGCACAGAAGAAAGACGATGTGAGGACATAATGAGGAGGCAGCCATCTGCAAGCCAAATAAAGCAACCTCCAGAAAATCCAACCCTGTGGGATCCTTGTCTTTGAACTTCCAGCTTCTAGATTTGTGAGAAAATACATTTGTGATGTTTAAGCAACCCAGTGTATGATATTTGTTATGACAGCCTTAGCAAACTAATACAATATAAAACCATGATATATAAAAACATATGTCCACATAAAAAGTAGTACATAAATGTTCATAGCAGCATTATTCATGACAGCTGAAAGATAGAAACAATCCAATTATCTATAAACTGATAAAGGGATATACAAAATGTGGAATAGTCATGCAATTGAATATTAATTAGCTATACAAATAATAAAGGATTGATTCATGTAATAGAATGAACCTTGAAAAAATTGTGTTAAATGAAAGAAGCCAGACACAAAATGAAAGACCACATAGTATATTATTCCACTAATATAAAGTGTCCATAATAGGCAAATTCATAAAACCAGAAAGTAAATTAGTGATTGCTTCATAAAATTCCATACAGAAAGATGATAATTACTTCAAAAGAAAAAGCTAAAACAAAGGAAAAAGTCATTTCCTCTAACATCCGGAAGTAAAATGCAAAATTATAATAGATTATGAGGGTATAACTTTTTACTTTATAAAACCATACTTTAAATTTTTATTGTTTATATTTTAACAAAATCCCCAGAGCAAATATCAATTACATGAAAAAATACTAAATATGGCTTTCTTTTTTAAAAGCAAAAACCAAGCAAATAAAAAAAATATCCTGTGAATGTGAAGTTCTAATAACAAATAATTAAAGGAATTAAAGAAAGTGTGGAAATGAATATCTGAGGTAAAAGAAAAAGCTGTGAAAGCTAAGACAATTATTGCAAGAAAAAATGGGATGCTTGACTGAGATTGTCCTTAATGTTACAGTCAGGAGTTTGCCTTCTAAAGACTGGGGACTTCTGGAGAGGCAATTACTTTGAAGTTATCTATGAGAGCTTGACATGGTTACCAGACATCATCACCTTGTTCTCAAGATACCAAGACAAAATAAAGAATTTGTGGCTCCTTATGGATCCCAAATGACAAACAGTTTCTACTCCCCAGTCTAAGAGGGACAATTGGCAGAAAACCATCAGTCTATGTTCACACCACCATGAATCCATCCTGGAGACCTAGTTTTTCTACACTTCATTTTCTTCTTCAGCTACCTTGGGTAAGAAGGCCAAATTGGTTATCTTAGTGTCTTCTCCAAATTTGCCTGCTTTCAGGGCCTCCCTTTATAGTCAAACAGGTTAATTTCCACTTTCCTTGCCAGTTAGATACATTTTCTTTTCTAAATGAGGGCTGTCTCTTGGAGTCACCATTGAAGTACCAAGGTCACTGCTGCCATCTTTACCTCAGCCACCATCTGACTGAGCCACTATGAACAGGCATGTGGCATTGCTTTGACTGGGCTCCATTCTTCTCTGTGTTGAGGTCTTACTCTATAGTCCACCAACTATATTAATACTCCTAGCTCCTGGTCACATCTGCCCCAAGCCACACCTTCCTTTAGAGGACAATCAGCTTCCCTTACCCTTCCACATACCTTTTTACCTAGGTCACACTTCAAACTAGACAATCATTTTCTGCTTACTCCTAGACTTCTTTCTATTGATAAATGGACCCCTCTCTGTTTCCTTTCAGGTCAAAATCATTTTTTCATACATCAATGAATGATGGTACATTTGAAAACAGTGAGAAATCTAAAAAAGATTTATTAATCTAAAAATGTTTTTTTTAATCTTCCTATGAAAATGTTTTACTCTCTATTTGCCTAAAACTAATGAAAATTAATTAACCTTTACGTCAGGCATCAAGGGTATCTTATATGCAGGATATGGTTAAATTGCATCTGTCTTTTTTTTTTTGCTATGCTATTATTTCTATTATAAGATGCCAAGTGGTATTGATGAGATAAGTTGCCCTATAAATGGCTTTGTATTCAGACAATGAAATTAGAAATGTTCATCTATAACCATATTCTAGATACTTCCCTGAAAACATTGCATTTAACACGGTCAAAAGACTTTCTGTTTTGAAAACAAAGCAAAACAAAACAAAACAACTTTCCTTTAATTGACTTACCTTGTCTTATGAAACCAGTATCACCTCAGTGATTACACTACATTGAAGAAAATGTGACTCCCAGAAGGAAAAATAGTCCTAAAAGAGAAATTCCAGTGTTAAAATATTTAAACTTCTGTAATTTTTGCAATCAATGCTTAAGATTCAACTTACTGTTAATATTACGTGATTTATAGCCATCAATAAAAATTCTGCTCTTAATGCTCATTTACTATTATGAAGATAAATGTAAATTATCTTTCACTTAATTATTTGGCAGATATGTTTTGGGAGTTTTCAAAATTGAAATCAGCTTTCCTTTAATTGGCAGATCTGTTTTGGGAGATCTGTTTTGGGAGTATTCAGAATTGGATCTATTGCTTAAGCTGAACATGCACTGAAAACATTGAAAAGGTTCTGGCTCCAAGACATCTCATAACTTTAAAAAAATTCTTCTTCCCACAAAAACAATGATCTCACCATGAAGGGCAGAATAGAGGAACTTGTTTGTTATAAAAATACTGCTTTCATTTGTGAAAATAACCTAAAGCAGTGAATTATATAGTTACTTGGCTCTTATTTCCCTTAAAAATATGTGAACCTATCTTCTTGTTTCCATCTTTTTCTTTCCAGCACACTGAAAACAATCTATGTCATGCTTTTTTGGCACAATGATGACACATACTATCCAAACAAATGTCAAAAACATACCCAGTTAAAAATGTGTTCTTAATTATGTGTGCTGTTAATTGCCAAAAAACAATTGATTGAAAATATTACTCAAATAACAAAATGTTTTTGAAAATAGGATGTTTCTTTTTTTTTCTTGTCTTTTAAAAAATCTTTTTTATTTTAAAGCCATTTGTCCAGCCAGAGCCATCTTGGGGCCCTTTCTGAGAAATTACTTTTGGCAGTTGGGTGAGGTAGCTCATGCCTGTAATCCCAGCACTTGGGGAGGCTGAGGCAGGAGGATAGCTTGAGACTGGGAGTTTAAGACCAGCCTGGGCAACTTAGACAGATCTGTCTTTATATCTTTTTTTGTTGTTTGTTTGTTTTTTTGAAATCTTTTAACCATCTTTTAACCATATTTTTTTATTTTAAAATTGTGGGGTACAGTTAAGGCTTAGGTTAAAAATATGCATTATTCAGGCACGCTTTTTGATAAGGGGTGCCCCCCATCCCCAGGAAGATTTTACTATCATCAATCCCACCACCCTTGCCCTCCCTGTCCCTCCCATAGATTCCCACCACTGTTGGTGCTTTCCTTATAGTATTACAATAGATATTCAAGGTCCATTTATGAGTGAGAGCATGTGATACTCAGATTTTTGTTGCTGTGAAAGATCACTTAGCATTATAGACACAAGTTCCATCCAGGTTGCTGCAAGATTCATGATTGTGTTCTTTTTTATGGCTGCATAGTATTCCATTGAGTATATGTACCATTTGCTTTTAATCCAGTCTACTTTTTGATGGACAGCATAAGTGGTTCTTGCTATTGTGAACAGTGCTGCAATAAACATGTGCAGATATCTTTTTTAAAGAGTGATTTGAGTTCTTCAGGGTATATTCCCAGTAGGGGGATTGTGGTCATATGGGAAGTCGATATTTAGAGTTTTTAGGAATCGTCACACTGCTTTCCACAGAAGTTGCACTAGTTTACACTCCCATCAACAATTAATAAGTGTTCCCTTTTCACCACATCCTCTCCAGCATGTGTTATTTTTTGAGTTATTGATAATGGCCATTCTGGCTGGAGTTAGGTGGTATCTAAGTGTAGTTTAATTTGCATCTCCTTGATGATTAGTGAGGTTGAACATTTCTTCATGTGTCTGTTGGATGCTCGGATGTCTTCTTTTGTGAAGTGTTAATATGAGTTTCTAAGACAGATTTGTAGTAGCACAACATTCAATGTGATGGTGACAGATTATGAAAATTATAGAAAAATTTTGTGAATTAAAGTTAAAATTCTATTGGCTAGGCTTGGTGGCTAAGCCTGTACTCCAATCCCTTTGAGAGGCCTAGTCAAAGGAATTGCTTGAGCCCACAGGTTTCAGAACAGCCCAGTCAACTTGGTTCAACCTAATCTCCACAATAAATAGAAAGTTGGCTAGGCATGGTAACACATGCCTGTAGTTCTAGCTACTTGGAGGGCTGAGGCAGAAAGATTACTGGAGCCCACTGGGTCTACACTGGGATGGCCATGAGCAGGCCACTGCACTTCAGCCTGGGAAGCAGAGTGAGACTCCAAATCAAAAATAAATGAATAAGAGGTTCTGGTAAGATGGCAACAGCATAGGTGGACTTGTGAGATTCTCCGAACGGACCAGGCCTACATATTGCTGCATGGACAGATTGTAAGGCAGAGGGAAATAGGTTCCAGTGTGCTCATACACCTGTTCATGGATGCTAGAATCAGCATATATATTCTGAACCACAGCTTCCCTCTCAATTAAACCTCAAAAATGCAAAAAGTACAGTCTGCAGCCCACACTCCAACCTCAAAGGTGAATAAAGCCAGAAGACCCTCATAAGGAAGAACAGAATATTGCAGAAGTGAAACAAAAGCAACACCACCTTCCCTCAAAAAGATAATTAAAGAAGGGAGGGAAAGGAGGAGAGAGAGAAAAATCTACACAAATGAAGAAAAACCAAAAGAAGAGTATGGATCTCTCTCAGACCCGTGAGAGGGCAGAGAAAACTGACTTCGGGATGCAAACAATGAAGAGCGCCCAAAATGAAAGGTCTCAAACTACAAACCTAGATATCAAGACATTAATGGAGAGATTAAAAAGAATCGAGGAGACACAAGAAGAAATTAGGAAGGAGTTGGTATCTGAGATAACAGTAATAAAGAATACTGTGAATGAAATATACAACAAACTGATAAGCATGGAAAGCAGAATTAGCCAAGCAAAAGAAAGAATCTCAGAGCTTGAGGACCAAAATATAGCACAAACCCAAACTCTCTAAAACACAGAAAATAAGCTCAAAAAGACAGAACAAAACCTTCAAAAGATGAGCGATTACTTCAAGAGACCAAACCTAAGAGTAATTGGCCTTCCTGAGGCAGAAAGAGAGACAGAGACCATACTGGAACAAACCTTCCATGAGATCATTCAAGAAAACTACCTTTATATAATCAGTGATACAAAAATTCAAACAAAAGAGATTCAGAGAATGCCTGCAAGACAACATACGAGAAGACCAACTCCTAGACACATAATAATTCACCTAAACAAAGTAGGCATAAAAGAAAAATCCTAAAGGTAGCAAGAGAAAAAGGCCAGAACAACTACCATGGAAGACCAATTAGAATAGCAGCAGATTTATCTACAGAAACCCTGCAGTCTAGGAGAACTTGAAGCCCTATCTTCAAAGTCCTAAAAGATAAACAATTTCAACAAAGAATAACCTTCGGGCCAAGCTAAGCTTCATCAGCAAGGGAGAATTAAAATCTTTCCCAGATATCCAATTCCTAAAAACTTATGCTGTCACAAACCACCTCTACATGAAAC
>NW_007248073.1:16160-24264 GCF_000164805.1 Carlito syrichta
TGAACTCTGACATTTCAATAATTAGCCTGAATGTGAATGGACTAAATGCACCACTGAAATAACATAAACTGGTAAAGTGGATAAAATATCACCAGGCAACAATATACTGCCTTCAAGAGACCCATCTCACTAGAAAGGATATACACAGACTCAAAGTAAAAGGATGGGAAAAAAATTTTCAGGCGAATGGAACACAAAATATAGGAGTCGCGATCATAATTTCAGACAAAATACCATTTAAGCTATCAAAAATTTAAAATGATAGAAGGCCACTACATAAAGATAAAAGGTTCACTCCATCAACAAGAAATATCTATCCTTAACATATATGCACCCAACATATGTGTGCCAACTTTCATAAAGCAACTTCTAGGAAAACTAAAGAAAGATATTGACTCTTACACCATCATATCTGGGGGCATTAATACCCCACTAACAACCCTAGACAGATTATCAGGACAAAAAATCAGCAAGGAGATCCAGAACCTCAATGTGACTCTGGACCAAATGGACTTAATTGATACCTACAGAACACTCCATCCAAAGACCAAAGAATACACATTCTACTCATCACTGCATGGAAAGTATTCTAAAATCGACCACATAATTGGCCATAAATCAGGCATAAGCAAATTTAAAATGACTGAAATTCTACCATGCACCTATTCCCACAGGGGAATAAAAATAAACATTAACACCAAGGTCCCCCCAAAACCCACAAAGACATGGACACTAAACAGGATGATGTTAAAAAACTCCCGAGTGAATGATGAAATCAAAACAGAGATCAAATATACCTGGAAACAGATTAAAATGAAGAAGCATCTTACCAAAATCTATGGGACACCTTAAAAGCTGTAGTAAGAGGGGAATTTATATCCCTGCAAACACACATGAAGAAAATGGAAGGAACACAAATTACCACCCTAACAAGCTACCTAAGAAAACTGGAAAAGCAAGACCACAAAGACCCTAATTTCCGCAGAAGAATCCAGATCAACAAAATAAAAGCCCAAATCCAGGACGTGGAAGACAAAAAGATAATACAAAAATCAGTGAAACAAAAAGCTGGTTCTTCGAAAGGATAAACAAAATTGATGGTCCCCTAGCTAGACTGACCAAGAAAAAAAGAGAGAAAACCCAAAAAAGCCCAATCAGAAACACAAAAGATGAAATCACATCTGACCCTGAAGAAATACAAAAGATCATTAGAGACTACTACGTACACTTGTATGAAAACAAACTTGAAAACCTCAAGGAAATGGAGGAGTTTCTGATATCACACAACTTACCTAGGTTGGAACAAGAAGAAATTGAGACCCTAAATAAACCAATAACAATCAAGTAAATCGACTATGTAATAAGAAAACTACCTACCAAAAAAGCCCTGGTCCAGATGGCTTTCCAGCAGAATTCTACAAGACATTTAAGGAGGAGCCGATACCAATCCTACTGAAGGTATTCCAGCTGATTGAAAAAGATGAAACTCCCCCCAAATCATTTTACAAAGCCAACATCACATTAATACCCAAGCCAGGTAAAGATCCAACAAAGAAAGAGAACTACAGGCTAATATCTTTGATGAACATAGATGCTAAAATTCTCAACAAGATCCTAGCAAAACGGATTCAACAATACATCTCAAAAATCATCCATCATGGCCAAGTAGACTTCATACGAGGGATGCAAGGCTGGTTCAACATTCATAAAATCATTAATGCAATTAAATATACCAACAGATGTCAAAAGAAAAACCACATGATTATATCATTAGATGCAGAAAAAGCTTTTGACAAAATTCAGCACCCTTTTTGATAAAAACCCATGAACATCCAGGCATATGGGGAACATACCTCAAAATAGTAAAAGCCATCTATGAGAAACCCACAGCCAGCATGCTCCTAAATGGACAAAAATTGGAACCATTTCCCCTGAAAACTGGAACAAGACAAGGATGCCCACTCTCACCCCTCCTTTCAACATAGTATTGGAATTCCTGGCTCGAGCAATCAGAGAAGAGAAGGCAATCAAGGGTATCCAAATAGGAAAAGAGGATGGCAAGTTATCTCTCTTTGCAGATGATTTGATTGTGTACCCAAGAGAATCTGTCAAAAATTTTTTTACACTGATAAAGGCCTTTGGCAAAGTCTCAGGACAAAAAATAAATGTGCAAGAGACAATTGCATTTCTTTACACCAATAATAAACAAACAGAAACCCAAATACAAACCACAATTCCATTCACAATAGCCACAAAAAATTGAAATACCTTGGGATCTTCCTAACCAGAGATGCGAAAGAACTTTACAATGTAAACTACAAAACACTGCTGAAAGAAATCAAAGATGACACAAAAGAGTGGAAAAATATCCCATGCTCATGGATTGGAAGAATCAACACTGTGAAGATGTCCATCTTACCTAAGGCAATCTACAAATTCAATGCAATACCCATTAAATTACCAGCAACATTCTTCTCAGACCTAGAAAAAACAACACAGGAATTCATATGGAAACACAAACGACTAAGAATAGCCAGAACAATCATCAGCAAAAAAAAAAAAAAGCAGGTGGTATCACATTACCAGACTTCAAACTTTACTATAAAGCTACAATCATCAAAACAGCTTGGTATTGGTACAGAAACAGGGATATAGACCAATGGAATAGAGTTGGGATTCCAGAAGCAAAACCTCAATTTCTCAGCCAACTCATCTTCGACAATGCCTCCACCAACTAACACTGGGGAGAGGAGAACCTATTCAGTAAATGGTGCTGGGAAAACTGGCTGACCACATGCAGAAGATTGAAACAGAACCCCTATCTATCCCCATACACAAAAACTAACTCTGAATGGATCAGAAATCTAAATGTAAAACCTCAAACCCTAAGAACCTTAGAAAATGAAGGACATAATTTCATGGGAATCGGAACTGGCATCCAATTCCTGAACAAAACCCCAAACCCACAGGTCATAAGAGAGAAGATAGACAAGTGGGACCTTATTAAACTGACAAGCTTCTGCAAAGCCAAAGATACCATCAAGAGAGCAGGGAGACAGCCTACAAACTGGGAAAAAGTATTTGCCAAGACCAGGTCTGACAAAGGCTTAACATCTTGGGTCTACAAGGAACTCAAACGTGCTGAAAAGAATACAAAACAACCTCATTATAAAATGAACAAAAAATATGAACAGACACTTCATAAAGGAAGATATCCGAGCAGCCAATAGACACATGAAGAAATGTTCAACCTTACTAATCATCAGGGAGACACAAGTCAAAACCACACTGAGATACCACCTAACTCCAGTCAGAATGGCAATTATCAACAACTCAAAAAATAACAGCTGCTGGAGAGGGTGTGGTGAAAAGGGGACACTTCTATACTGTTGGTGGGAGTGTAAACTAGTGCAACCTCTGTGGAAAGCAGTGTGGCGATTCCTAAAAGCTCTAAATATCAACCTCCCATATGACCCCACGATCCCCCTACTGGGACTGTATCCTGAAGAACTCAAATCACTCTATCAAAGGGATACCTGCACACGTATGTTTATTGCAGCATTGTTCACAATAGCAAGAACCTGGAAGCAACCATGTTGCCCATCAAAAGAGGACTGGATTTAAAAATGTGGTACATATACACAATGGAATACTACACAGCCATAAAACAGAACATAATCATGAAATTCGCAGCAACCTGGATGGAACTAGTGTCTATAATACTGATCGACCTCTCACAGAAACAAAGATCCGAGTATCACATGTTCTCACTCATATAGTGGATCTTGAACATCTATTGAAATACTATAAGAAAATGACTGACAGTAGTGGGAAACTATGGTGGGGGGAGGGAGATGGGATTAATGGTAGTAAATATCTCTGTGGATGGGGGAAACACCTCTTATCAACAAGGGTGCCTGAATGAAACGTATTTCTATACCTAACCGTTAACTGTACCCCACAATATCATAATTAAAAATATTGATTATAAAAATAAATAAATAAATAGACAAACAAATAAAAATAGATAAAGTTAGAATTCTATTAAAATGTACGAATTGGAGAAAATTTTGTTATATTCAAAAATCTGGAGGTCATAGTCTGCATGAAAAATAATGTCACATAAGAAAAAAGTCCAAAGTTGAGGCTTTATACATAATCTTCAATGACTTCTTTTTAAATGTTTGTGTTGGAAATGGGGAAATGCAAAGCCATTATGAAAATAATATTTTGAAACCTAGAATGTAGTCCTTATTCTATCATTAAACAACTGACTTTGGCAAAATATAAAATATATAAAAGCCGTCTTGCCTCTTAGCTTTGTCACCTTCTCTTAAATCAGGAGGTAGGAGGCTAATCTCTACACTATCATTGTTCATTAATTTTTCAAACTACTCTTTAATAAATGAATTAGTTTAATTCAACAAACATTTATCGACCCCTTTTGGCCAATTAAATTACACCAGTGAATAAAAACAAACCCCTCATAGATTTTTTACAGTGTAGATAATATATACCCAATTCAACAATAAATGTAATATGTTAAAAAATCAAGTTTGCCTGTATGATTTTTTAAAATTTTAATTTAATTTTATTTTAGGTTCAAGTGGTACATATGCAGGTTTCTTACATGAATATACTGTGTTATGGTGAGGTTGGGTTTCTGTTAAGCCCATCATCCAAAGAGTGGGTCTGGTACCCAATGCATAGATTTTCAATTCTTGCCCTCCTCCACCCTTGCTCCCTCCTGTAAAAATCCCCACTGGTCTCCTATTTCCATCTTTATGCCCATGTATAATCTGTGTTTAGCTCCAACTGAGCCTTTTTATTAAATACCATTTTTAAAAGCATTCATTCCTTCTCTGGGTCTTTAAAAGTGAGAACATGTGATATTCCTTCTCTGGGCCACTGAAAGTGAGTACATGTGGTTCTTCCACTTAAAAGTGAGAACATTGGTCCTAGGTTTTTGGTTTGTGGTAATTAACATATAATCATTGTTTCCAGCTTCATCCATGTTCCTGCAAAAGGCATAATTTTGTTCTTTATGTTTGCATAGTGTCCCATGTTATATATATACATGTCAGCTGATGGCAAACTGATTTTTGCAGAAAAAAAATACAAGAAGCCATCATTACTAAGGAAGATGCAGATAGGACAATGGGTTGCAACTTAAAATTGGCATATCAGGAGATACCTCACTGAGAAATTTTGATATCTGAAAAGATATTCATACCTAATGCTTAGTTAGATTGGCTACAGAAAATCAAGTCTTAAAAGAACAACCAAAAATATAAATAGTCTACCCTTTTAGGTGCTAATAAAAAATTAATTGCAAGATGACTAATGAATATAATAGTATAATGAAAGCACTGGAGTTCCCAGCGCACATCACATTTATGTCTGCACCACTTTCTCTGCTATGTCTACCATGAGAGGAGGTGGAATAATTTTGCTCCATAAATGAAGACCTTATCGAAGAACCAGATAAATATAAGACCAGGGACTTTATACTGCTTTTGCCTATTGTCCCACATTGCCCATGTGACATGCCCTTAGGACATAACTATCAAGAAAATCTAGTCCCAGGGACTTCCAACTCAAAGTAGAGCAAAGACATGAAGCCGCATAAAATAAACGTAGAGGTAGAAACTAAGATTTAAGATGGATAAGTTGAAGTCATTTTCACTCTCTCTCTCTATTCATTTTCTATTATTGTGTATTTCCAAAAACTAGCAGCTTCAAACAAAGTATCTCTATTAGCTCACAGTTTTTGTGGGTTGGGAAGCCAGGTGAGACTTAATCAGTGCCTCTGGCATAGGGAGTCTCAGAAAGCTGCAATCAAGGAAAGTGTCAGTGGGAACTGAAGTCATCTCCAGACTCTACTGGGGGTGGATCCTCTTCCAAGCTCACTCACATGGCTGTTGGCAGACCTTAGGTCCTCACTGGCTATTGGCCAAAGACATAAAGTTTTGTTTTGTTTTGTTTGTTTGTTTCGCTGCATGGATTCTCTTTAGGCTACTCACAAAACGGCAGGTTGTTTCACTGTAAGAGATCTAGAGGAGAGAGAAAGAAAAGGCATTCAGGACAGATGCCACATTTTTTAGTAAACCTATTTCAGAAAGGATTTTTCCATTGCCTCTGCTGTAATCTCTTCATCAAGAGGAGGGTCCTACATCAGGTTGTAAATATCAGTAATCAAGGATCATTGGAAGGCATCCTGGAGTTCACCGAAAACACTCTCCTCTGTTTCTCTATCCTATGCTCCCTTCTTTCCATCTCCTCCCCATCTCCTCTGGCCTTTTCCATAAGAAATTTAGAAATTCGGCCACTGCCTTACTAGACTCTGGTGTGGCTATGTGCTTTTTGATCTATGGCTGTTGCCATGCTTCCTGGCTTTAGTTCCTTCTCTCACCTTGGAGAGGTGAATCTTCTCTCTCCCTTCTCTTTCTCTCTCTAATTTATTTTTTTTGGAGTGCAACAATTTTTATCAATTTTCACATTTAAACTCAGTGTGTTAACATCTGTGTCAAAGCTAAACCAGAAGTTGCTAAGATGCAGAGGTCACACAGAATTTCAGATTTTCACATTTTAGGGAAGTGAAACACCTGACTGCCTATTTCAAGTAGATTTATTTTTATTTTTTATTTTATTTTATTTTTTTTGAGTTGGAGTCTCACTCTGTCGCCCAGACTGGAGTGCAGTGGCTGCTCCCAGCCACCGCAGCCTCGACTGGCTGAGCTCTGGCGATCCTTCCGCCTCAGCCTTCCAAGTAGCCGGAATTACAGGCGCGCGCTACCATACCCAGCTGATTTTTTGATTTATTGTAGAGATGAGGTCTCGCTGCCCAGGCGGGTCTCAAACCCGCGGGCTCAGGCAATCCACTCACCTCAGCCTCCCAAAGGCGCGGGATTACAGGCTGAGCCACCTAGCCCGGGCTAACTTTCTTTTTTAAAAATAGACTGCTAGAGGCCAGGATCGGTGGCTCAGTCTGTAATCAGCACTTTGGGCAGCCGAGGTGAATGAATTGCCTGAGCCCCTGGGTTCGAGACCAGCCAGGGCAACTTGGCGAGATCGTGTCGCTACAATAAATAAAAAATTAGCTGGGTGTGGCAGCGCGTGCCTGTAGTTCCAGCTACTTGGAAGACTCAGGCAGAAGGACTACCGGAACCCAGCAGGTTGATGCTGGGGTGGCGGTGAGCAGCCACTGCACTCCAGTCTGGGCAACAGAGTGAGACTCCAACTCAAAAAAAAAAAAAAGACTGCTATAAAGTTTAAAGCCAATTGTATAATCTACCCACAGGCAAGTATGCAGGTAATTATTGTAGGTATTGTCCAGTCTCAACACTAGCTTCATTTTTTATGGTTCCATCCACGAATCTCATTCTCTTGCTCCCTTTTGTAATTTAGAAGATTATCTTCTTTCTCATGCGTTCTTAAAAGTCTTCTGAAAAATTTGCTGGATAAAGTTCACTATAAATAAACAGATTAAAACTATAGTCCATTAAAAGGGTAACTTTTAATGGAAGATATTTCATCCATTCCTTTTCAATGTGAATAGCAAAAGGAATTTTAGACAGTAAACAGATTCCCTCTGTACCTTTAAAAAACAAGCTGAAAATGACCTTTTTCCTGCCACATCTCCTTCCTTAAACAAGCACACTCAGAGCAAGTACTGGCCTAACCTGATACTGCTCAGTGGCTCTGAAAGCAACACCAATGCCCTTGAAATTATGTATAGATTAAACAATACAATCTCTTACATACAACAAGGTGAAACTCTTCTCTGTGTTAGCAAAGATTAATTTAACAAATTCATTAACACAGGATTAACACTTAGGAAGCTCTTCTTGTTCCAGGTATGATTGAGTTTCCATTTCTGAACTGGAATGACAGGCTTGGATAACTGCAGAGTGGAATTAAGTATTCAGGCAACTCTTACAGCACTCCGCCCCAGGAGCCCTTACTAAATACATGCTGACTGACAAATGGAGGGAGAGGAGGGACCTAAAGCATTTCATTGGCTGAGAGAAGAGCTATGCCATGAAACTTTTTACCCTGTTTATCTTCTGGAGACTTAAGCCAAAAAGAAGGGGGGGGGGGGGGG
>NW_007248073.1:24284-27756 GCF_000164805.1 Carlito syrichta
GGTCTCGCTGCCCAGGCGGGTCTCAAACCCGCGGGCTCAGGCAATCCACTCACCTCAGCCTCCCAAAGGCGCGGGATTACAGGCTGAGCCACCTAGCCCGGCTTAGATTTATTTTTTTTAAAATGTGTGGGGAAAATTCAGGTTAAGTATAAAAATGTTGACTATGCAGGAACTCTGGTAGATGAGGTGTGTGTCCCTCCCTCCACTGGCAATTTCCCTCAACTGCAAATCACCTCCCTGGCAGGTTCCCACTACTTCCAATCCCTTGCTTATAGTACTATAATAATTGTTCAAGGTCTGTTTATGAGTACGACTTATCATTTCTGTGATAAATCATTGAGTATGATAGACTCTAAATCCATCCAAGTTGGTGTGAAATACATATGTTTGTCCTCCTTTATGACTGCATAATATTCAATTGTGTATATGTACCACATTTGAAAAGATAAACTGCATTTTTTAATCTAAAAAAAGCAGTTTAGGGACTTCCAGCAAGATGGTGATGGGGCAGCATGGTCCGTGAGACACTCCATGGAAGAGAATACTCATAAAGACCCTAGCACTCTCCCAAGGGCTGCAGCTCCCATCTTCGGCAGCATCCTCTTCACAGGGAGCTCAGTCACCACTGCTGAACTGCTCAAACATCACCGAGGTCTGGGCCGCTGCTGCAGCCATGGATGCCACTGCTGCAGTCATTGCCCACCCATTCCTGAGGTGACCCTTGACTTTGGACTGTGAAGCCCCCACAAGCAGGATCTACTGAGATTCCTGCAGCCACAGGTGCAGCTGCCATTGCCACTGCCATGCCATGCCCCTCGCCTGGAGCCAGGCTTGTGGAGCTCCCCCCATGTACCAGGACATGGCCCCCACAGATACTGTCGCTGCTCCCTCCCTTCCAGGGAGACCTCCGAACTGAAGGCTCCAGCAGCTGCAGATAAAGGTCTACTAGAGCAGTGAGATAGAACCCCCTGCTGGGGATCCAAGGTAACAACATCAAAACGGGAATGACAGATGATCTTCCCCCTTGATAAATAGACAAGGGACAGATCTCAGCAATAGACTGGGCAGGGAGCCCATATCTGAACTGTTCTTCACAGCAGGCCAGGGGCAACTGATGCTAACTGTGAACAATTCTACCAGCCTACAAAGACAGCTAGAAATCAGAGCTGAAAGGACATTGGACTTAAAGGAAAAGTCTCAGAGTGTGCTTGGTTGGTTTTGTAATTTACTGACTTTAATCTATTCCTTTTCTTTTTTTCCCTATTTCTCTGTGAACCTCATCTTTGTATAGAGGAATAGCACACCAATAAGGAGGTTGGTTAGCTTGTACATTAGCATCATTATATGTTTTAAATTTTTATATGGTTGTTGGTTAGTTTTTAGTCGTGATGATTGTTTTTCTCTTTATTTGTTTCAGTATTTGTGTCTCTTTTCACATGCCAGTCGGTACACTCATCTGTTTTATCTCTTACTCCACTCTCTCTCCACCCCTCTCTTCCCCCCACTGCCTGCTCCATCCTCTTGCCTCTGTTAACCTCTTCTTGCTTTCAGGGAGTAAACCTACAACCCCACTGCATGGAGAGATTCCAAGGCAATGAGACCTGGGTTTCAGACTATCATTACAACTGTTGGTGGGTACTGGGATCTACAGAGAGATTTTGAATCACAGCTCCCCCCTTAATTAAATCTCAAAACTGCAAAAGACGCTGCTCTCAACCTACAGTCCAACCCCAGAACTGAACAAAGCATGAGGAAATACATTAGGAAGAATAGGAGATTGAACAAACAGAAGTAAAAACAACCTCTCCACCTCTGAATAACAGAACTAAAGAAGATGTGCAAGTGGAGTGAAGGGAAAAATAGGGAGGAAAAATCTGCACAAACGACAAAAAAATCAAAAGAAGAATATAGGGCTCACACAGACCCCTGGGAGGTCAGACACTGAGAAAACAGACTTCAGAACACAAACAATGAAGAGCCCCCAGAATGACTGGCCACATGCAACAAACCCAGACATCAAGATATTAATAGAGAGAATAAAAAAATTGAGGAGAGACTAGAGGAAAATAGGAAGGAGCTGATGACAGAAATAACAGCAGTAAAGAATACTGCGATGGAAATAACTAACAAACTAATAAGCATAGAAAGCATAATTAGCTAAGCAGAAGATAGAATCTCAGAGCTTGAAGACCAAAATACAGAACTAATCCAAACTATTAAAAACATAGAAAAGAAGATTAGAAAGACAGAACAAAACCTTCAAGAGATGAATGATTACTTCAAGAGACCCAATCTAAGGGTAATTGGCCTTCCTGAGGCAGAGAGAGAAACAGAGGCCACTCTGGGACAAACATTTCATGAAATCATTCAAGAACATTCCCCCATCTCATCAGTGATGCAAAAATTCAAAAACAAGAGATTCAGAGAATCCCTGCAACACAACAAATGAGAAGACCAACTCCCAAACATAATAATTCACCTAAACAAAATAGGTATAAAAGAAAAAATCCTAAATGCAGCAAGAGAAAAAGGTCAGACTACCTACCAGGGAAGACCAATTAGAATAGCAGCAGATTTATCTACAGAAAGCCTCCAGGCTAGGAGAGTTTGCAGTACTATCTTCAAAGTTCTAAAAGATAAACTATTTCAACCAACAATAACCTACCCAGCCAAGCTAAGCTTCATCAGTGAGGGAGAATTGAAATCTTTCCCAGATATCCAATCCCTGAAAACCTACATTGCCACCAGACCACCTCTACAAGGAACACTTAAGAAACTACTGAACACAGAAGAAAAGGAAAAAAGAACAACAACGTTCTTCACAAGAGAACAGGCAAAAGATTAACAACACACATGAACCAACTCCAAAACCAGAAGAAAGAAAACAAACAAATAGGAACAACAATTCTGTAAGAACCTTATGACACAGATCAACTCTCACATTTCAATAATTATTCTAAATGTGAATGGACTAAATGCACCACTGAAAAGACATGGAATGGCAAAATGGATAAAATATCACCAGGCAAAAATTTATTGCCTTCAAGAGACTCACCTCACTAGAAAGGACACTCACAGATGCAAAGAGGATGGGAAACAAACATTCAGGCAAACAGAACACAAAAGAAAGGAGGAGTCATGATCTTAATTTCAGACAAAATACCCTTTAAGGTATGAAAAATTAAAAAAGATACAGAAGGCCACTACATAATGATAAAAGGTTCAATCCACCAACAAGAAATATCGATCTTAAAAATGTATGCACCCAGCCGGGCTCGGTGGCTCAGTCTGTAATCCCGCGCCTTTGGGAGGCTGAGGTGAGTGGATTGCCTGAGCCCGTGGGTTCGAGACCCGCCTGGGCAGCGAGACCTCATCTCTACAATAAATCAAAAAATCAACTGGGCATGGTAGCGCATGCCTGTAATTCCGGCTACTCGGAAGGCTGAGGCGGAAGGATCGCCGGAGCCCAGCA
>NW_007248073.1:27776-31832 GCF_000164805.1 Carlito syrichta
TCACTAGAAAGGACACTCACAGATGCAAAGAGGATGGGAAACAAACATTCAGGCAAACAGAACACAAAAGAAAGGAGGAGTCATGACCTTAATTTCAGACAAAATACCCTTTAAGGTATGAAAAATTAAAAAAGATACAGAAGGCCACTACATAATGATAAAAGGTTCAATCCACCAACAAGAAATATCGATCTTAAAAATGTATGCACCCAACATAGGAGCACCAACTTTCATAAAGTAGCTTTACATAAACTCAAAAAAAATGTCAACTCTAACACTATCATAGCTGGGGACTTCAATACCCCACTCATAACCCTAGAGAGATCATCAGGACAAAAAATCAGCAACAAGATAAGGAAACTCAATGTGACTCTCGACCAAATGGACTTAATTGATACCTACAGAATACTCCATCCAACAACCACAAAATATAGATTCTACTCATCACCACATGGAATGTACTCTAAGACAGACCACATTCTTGGCCATAAATCAAACATAAGCAAATGTTAAAAATCGTAATTTTACCATGCACCTTCTCAGACCACAGTGAAATAAAAATAAAGTCAACACCAACAAGGTTCCCCCAAAACCCACAAAGACATGAACACTAAACAGCAAGATACTAAAAAACTCCTGGGTCAATGATGAAATCAAAACACAGATTAAAAGATATCTGGAAAGAAATGAAAATGAAGAAACATCTTACCAAAAATCTCTGGGATGCCAGGAAAGCTGTAGTAAGAGGGGAATTCATATTGCTACAAATGCACATGAAGAAAATGAAAGGATTACAAATAAACAGCCTAACAAGACACCTATGGAAGCTGGAAAAGCAAGACCACCAAAACCCTAACTTCAGCAGAAGAATCCAGATCACCAAAATAAAAGCCCAAATCCGGGATATAGAAGACAAAAAGATAATACAAAAAAATCAATGAAACAAAAAGCTGGTTCTTCAAAAGGATAAACAAGATTGATGGTCCCCTAGCCAGAATGACCAAGAAAAAGAGAGAAAAAGCCCAAATAAACACAATCAGAAACACAAAAGATGAAGTGACATCTGACCGTGAAAAAATACAAATGATCATTAGAGACTACTATGTACATTTGTATGGGAACAAATTTGAAACCTTAAGAAAATGGATGGCTTTCTGACATCACACAACCTGCCTAGGTTTCAACAAGAAGAAATTGAGACCCTGTATAGACCAATAACAATCAAGGAAATTGACTATGTAATAACAAAACTACCTACAAAAAATGCCCTGGGCCAGATGACTTTTCAGCAGAATTATACAAGATATTTAAAGAGGAGCTTATAACAATCCTACTGAAGGTATTCCAGGCGATTGAGAAATATGGAACTCTCCCCAAATCATTTTATGAAGCTAACATCATATTGATACCCAAGCCAGGTAAAGACCAAACAAAGAAAGAGAACTATAGGCCAATATCTGTGATGAACATAGATGCCAAAAGTCTCAACAAGATCCTAGCAAACCGAATTCAACAACACATCACAAAAATCATCCATCATGACCAAGTAGGCTTCATCCCTGGGTCAAGGCTGGTTCAACATTCATAAAACAATTAATGTAATTAAATACATCAACAGATGTCAAAACAAAAACCACATGATTATATCACTAGATGCAGAAAAAGCTTTTCATAAAATCCAGTACCCCTTCTTGATAAAAACCCTCGAACATCTAGGCATACGGGGAACATACCTCAAAATAGTAAAAGTTATTTACGAGAAACCCACAGCCAGCATACTCCTAAGCAGGCAAAAACTGGAACCATTTCCCCTGAAAACTGGAACAAGACAAGGATTCCCACTCTCACCCCTCCTGTTCAATATAGGATTGGAAGTCCTGGCTAGAGCAATCAGAGAAGAGAAGGCAATCAGTGGTATCCAAATAGGAAAAGAGGAAGTCAAGCTATCACTGTTTGCAGATGACATGATCATGTACCCCGAAAACCCAAGAGAAACTGTCAAAAAGCTTCTTCCACTGATAAAAGACTTTGGCAAGGTCTCAGGATATAAAATAAATGTGCAAAAAATCGCATTTCTTTACACCAAGAGTAAACAAACAGAAACCCAAATAAAAAGCACAATTCCATTCACAACAGTCACAAAAATAAAATGAAATACCTTGGTATCTTCTTAACCAAAAGCGAGAAAGGCTTTTATAATGAAAACTACAAAACAGTGCTCAAAGAAATCTAAGATGGCACAAACAAGTGGAAAAATATCCCATGCTCATAGATTGGAAGAATCAACAGTATGAAGATGTCCATCCTACCTAAGACAATCTACATATTTAATGCAATACCCATCAAATTACCAGTAACATTCTTCTCAAACCTAGAAAAAACAATACAGGAATTCATATGGAAATACAAGCGACCAAGAATAGACAGAACAATCCTCAGCAAAAAAACAAAAACAAAGCAGGAGGTATCCCATTACCAGACTTCAAACTTTACTATCAAGCTACAATAATCAAAACAGCTTGGTAGTGGTACAAGAATAGGCATATAGACCAATGGAATAGAATTGTGATTCTAGAAGCAAAACCTCAATTTCTCAACCAACTCATTTTTGACAAAGCCTCCCCCACCTACCACTGGGGAGAGGAGAACTTATTTTGTAAATGGTGCTCGGAAAGCTGGCTGACCACATGCAGAAGATTCAGACAAGATCCCGATCTATCCCCATACACAAATATTAACTCTAAACGAATCAGATACCTAAATGTAAGACCTCAAACCATAAGTACCTTAGAAAATGCAGGACACACCCTTATGGAAATTGGAACTGGCATCCAATTCCTGAGCAATACCCAAAACACGCAGGCCACAGGAGATAAGAGAGACAAGTGGGACCTCATTAAACTGACAAGCTTCTGTAAAGCAAAAAAAACCATCAAGAGAGCAGGGAGACAGCCCAGATTTAGAAAATGTATTTGCCAACTCCAGGTCTCATAAGACCTAACATCTTGAATATACAAGGAACTCAAACATGCTGAAAAGAAAAAAAGAAACAACCCCATTACAAAGTGGGCAAAAGATATTTGGTGCTGGGTGCTGGGTGAGACGATGTAGTCAGGGAGGTAGCTGAGACTTGGGACTCCTGAGCAGGTGGGAGTCACATATAGTGAAGCAGCCGCCACTGGGGGTCGCAATATCTGGCCCTGTGTGGGACTGAAGGTCCCCAGGCCTCATACCAGTGCGGTGGGTGGGGGGCAGGGGGCTGCGGGAAGAAAAGTAAGAGTCTTTTTGGGAACTCACGTTCAGAGACTCTCACATATCCACCTATGCCATCGCCATCTTATCGTCAAGCCCAGAGATACTTCTTATACCGACAATTACAAAACCTTTGACAGTGATATTTAAGAGAACTCTGAAAGGGACCTCCACAGAGACTTTTGACAGGGAACCTAACAGAGATCTCTGAGAGGGACCTCCAAAGACACCTCTAATATAGGCCTCAGAGACCTCTGACAGGGACCTTTCAGAAACCTGTGAAAGCCAACCTCATTTGAATACGTAAGGAACCTTAACATAAACCTGTAATGAGGACCCCTTTGAAGCCCTCTGACAGAGATCCTCACAGAAACCTCTGACAGAGATCTCACAAAAAGTATTACAGGGACTTCCAATATAACCTCTGACTGAGACTCTACAAAAAATCCCAGCAGGGAATCCACAAGAGACCCCTGACAGGAGCCACCAAAAATATCTGACATGTCCCCCTCCCATAGAAATCTGCACAGAAGCCTGCCACAGGAACCCCTAGAAAGATTTATTTATTTTATATATATTTTTAAAGGGGTTAGAGTTTTTATTAAGCTTTGGCCTATTCTTTTTTTTTAATCGATATTTTTTATTATGGTATTGTGGGGTACAGTTAAGGGTTAGGTATACAAATATGCTTCGTTCAGGCACCCTTGTTGATAAAAGGTGTCTTCCCATCCCCAGACAGATGTCTACTACCATTAATCCCATCTCCCTTCCCCTCCCCCCCAATAGTTTCCCACCACTATCAGT
>NW_007248073.1:32264-133303 GCF_000164805.1 Carlito syrichta
CACTCCCATCAGCAGTGTAGAAGTGTTCCCTTTTCACCACACCCTCTCCAGCAACTGTTATTTTTTGAGTTATTGATAATGACCATTCTGGCAGGAGTTAGGTGGTCTCTCAGTGTGGTTTTGATTTGCATCTCCCTGATGATTAGTGAGGTTGAACATTTCTTCATGTGTCTGTTGGCTGCTTGGATGTCTTCCTTTGTGAAGTGTCTGTTGGGAGACAGCCTACAGACTGGGAAAAAGTATTTGCCAACTCCAGGTCTGACAAAAGTTTAACATCTTGGATCTACAAGGAACTCAAATGTGCTGAAAAGAAAAAACAAACAACCCCATTATAAAATGGGCAGAAAGATTTCTGACAGTAACCCTCATAGAAACATCTGACAGGGCTCCTCACAAAACTCTGACATGAACCCCCTCACAGAGACCTCTGACTGGAACCCACCAAGGCCACTGACAGAGACCTTAAAGAAACCTGTGACAAGAACCCACAAAAACCCTATGACAGAGAACTTAACAGAGACCATTTACAGGGACCCTCACTGAAACCTCTCACAGGAATGACCACAAAGACTCCTGATAGGGACTTCTCACAGACTACTAACAGGTTCCCCTACAGAAATCTCAGGGATTTCCATAGAGACCTCTGATAGGAACATCACAGAGACCTCTGACAAGGACCCCACAGCTGCCTCTTAGAAGGATGTCTACAGAAATTTCTAAAAGGGACCACCATGGAAGTTTCTGACAGAAACCCCAAAAGAAACTCAGGTTAGAGACTTCCATAGAATCCTCTGACTCAGATCCCACAGATAACTCTGACAGGGACCTTCACAGAAACTTCTGACAGCAACCCAGAGGCCTCTGGCAGGGACCTCTACATAAACCTCTAACAAGTATGTTTACTGAGTCCCAGAGAGTTTTTGAACAGGGACCTCTACTGGGATCCATGAGAAGAAACTTCAAAGAGACCCCTAACAGGGATCTCCATAGAAACCTCCAACAGGGTTCCTACAGAGACTTCTGACAAGGACCCTAAAGATACCTCTTACAAGGACCTCACTGAGATATCTGACATGAACCTTCACGGAGAACTCTGAGAGTGACTCTACAGAAATCCTGCACAGATTTTACAGAAAACTATGAAAGATTCCACAGAGACTTCAGATTGGAACCTCCAGAGAAACCTATTAAAGGAACCCTACACAAACTATGTCTAAGAAAGACTTCCACAAAGAACTCTCACAGGGAGCCCAGAAAGACCTTGAACAAAGACCTCTAAAGAAATATATAACAGGGATCTCATAGAGAATTCTGATAGGCACCCACAGAAATCTTTGACAGGGACCTTTACAAAGAGATTTCCAAAGAGAACAATGACAGGGTCCCCAAGAGATACCTGTGACAGAAGCCCAACAGAGATTTCTAGCAGGAACCCTTATAGACACCTCTGACAGAAACATTTACAGAATCCTCTGAAAGAGAGCTCCACAGTGGTCCCAACAGAAACCTCTGAAAGCAACACCAAGAGAGATTTCTGACAAGGACCTTCACAAACACTCTTAAAAGAGACCTCCATAGACACTTCTGACAGGGACTCCCATGGAGACCTCTGACAAGAACTTCCACAGAGACGTCTGAAAGGCACCCCCACGAAGCCTCTGACTTAGATTTAGCAGAGGAGGCCTCTGGCAGGAACCTCTATAGAGAACTTTTTCTGGGACCTGCACAGATACCTCTGAAAGGGATTTCAAGGATACCTTTGATAAGGACCCCACAGAAACCTCTGAGAGCGAATCATGCAGAAAACTCTGACAGGACTCAGACAAAAATCTCTTAGAGGGACCTCTACAGAAACCTCTGACAGGGATCCCACAGAGGCCTCTGACAGGATTGCCCCAAAGACTCTGATGAGACCCCACAGAAAACTATGAGAGGGATCTCCACCAAAACTTCAGATAGTTCTTATAGAGACTATAAAAGAAACCTCTAACAGGAACCCCACAAAAACCTCTGACAGAAACCTCTACAGAAACCATTGACAGAGACTCTTACAGAGACCTCTGACAGGGACCTTTACAGAAATATCTCATAGAAATTATCACAGATACCTCTAAAATGAACCGCATGGAGACCTCTAACTGGATCCCTCAGAGACCTCAACAACTGACAGGGATAGCCACAGAAACTTAATACAGGGATCTCAACAGAGATCTGAATCCACAGAATCCACTGAAGACACTTGCACAGAAACCTCTACCAAGGATCCTTACAGAAACCGCCAATGGGGCCCATCACAACGATTTGTGACAGGGACCCCTAAAACATTGTCTGCCAGGGACCACCACAGAAATCCCTACAAAGATCTCCAATAGGAACCATAGAAACCAATGACAGGGATCCTACAGAATCATATGACAAGGACCACTTCAGGACCTTTAATGAGACCTCTAGGATTACCACAAAAATCTCTGATAGAGTTTCCCACCTCTGTCATGAACCACCACAGAATCCTTTGACAGGGACCTCTGATTTGATCCATAACAGGAACCTAAACATAAATATCTGACACGGTGACTGATAGAGACTTCTGACAGGAACCTTCAAAGATTCTTTGACAGGTATCCTCATAGATATTTTCAACAGGAAACCCAGAGTCTTCTGAGATGAACTTCACAGAAACTTTTGATAAGCTGATACAGTCTTCTGATAGGAAACTCCACAATAAACTATTTCAGGGACTCCACACTAACCTCTCACAGGGACCTTCACTGATATCTCTGACAAGACCTGCAAGAAACTTCTGACATTGACCTATTAGGAATCCTTGACAAGGACCCCCACAGACTTCTCTAATAGGGATCTCCACAGAAAGCTCCTACAGGTTCCTTTACAGAGACCTCTAACAGAGACTCAGAGAATGATCTGTCAGGGACCTCAAACAACCTCTGAAAGGGACCCCTGCAGAAATCTCTGACTGGTATCACTCATAAATGTGCTTCCAAGGACCCCATAGAAACTACTGACAGGACCCCTAGAGAGATCACTGATGGGGACCCACACATGGACCTCGTGCAAAGACCCTCAGAGAAACTGACAAGGGTTTCCACAGAAGCCACTAACCACTAATAGGGTCCTCACAGAAACCTCTAACAAGGACAAAAACCTCTTATAGGGACCTCCATGGAGATATCTGACAGGGACCCCACAGATTTGACAAGAATTCCACAGGAAACTCTGACAGGGGCTTCAAAACAGATGTCTGACAGGCATCCCACAGAGAACTCGACTGGGTCCCTTATAGAAGCCTATAAGAAGGACTTCCACAAAAACATTTTACAGAGACTCTCAGGATCCTCAGAGATGCCTGACAGGCACCAAACAAGTCTGACAGAAAATTCACAGAAACTTCAGACAGGGACCTTCACAGAAACTTCTGAAAGGGACCCAACAGAGACTTCTTACAGGAACCCTTACAGAAATCTCTTACCGGAACCTGTAGACAGACCTTCAATAGTGTCCTCCACAGATGCCTCTGACAGAGACACCAACACAGTCCTCTGACAGGGACTCCAACGGAGACCTCTGACTGGGACCTCCACAGAGAACCATAACAAGGACTTCAGCAAACCCCTTAGAAACTCCTTATTGGTACCCTTCACCAAAAAATTTAACAGGACCCTCCAGAGAGACTTCTGATAGGGACCTGCACAGAGATCTCAAATAAGGATCCTTATAGAAAACTTGAAAGGGACTCTTAACAGACATCTCTGACAGGGACCTCTCTAGAAACTTCTTATAGAGAAACCTCCACAGAGTTATCTGAAAGGGATGTCAGAGATACCTCTGACAGGGATTCCATAGAAATCAGTAAGGGACACCCACAAAAACCTCTGACAGAAAACACCACAGAAACCTCTACCAAGGACTTCAACAGAAATTTCTGATAGGGACTCACAGACACCTCTAGTGTTCCCAGAGATACTTCTGAGAGGGATCTCTATGGAAATATCTCACATAGGCTTCCTAGAGACCTCTGACAGAGTTCTTCACAGAAATCTAAGACAGGTCCCCAGAGAAGTCTCTGACAGGGCCCCACAGAATCAACTGAAAGCCCAAACAGAGACTTCTTACAGGGACCCTTATAGAACTTTTGACAATGACCTTTATAGTGACCTCTGGACAGAGATCCCCACAGAAGCCTCTAACAGGGACCTCCATAGAGGTTTCTCCATAGACAGAAACCTCAAAGAAACCTCCAACAGGAACTTTTACAGAAATATCTGACAGGAACTCTCTCAGAGAGAGGCTCCATGGAACCTCTGACAGGCACTTACATAGAAAATTCTGACAGGGACCTTCACAGAGGCACCAAACTTAGACCTGTACAGAAACCTCTAACAGGAACCCCGCAAAAATATCTGACAAAGTTCTCACTGAGACCTCTGTCAGGATTATCTACAGAAACTTCAGACAGGTACATCCACAGTTTTCTGAAAAGGATACATCTCTGACAGGAACCTCTGCAGAAATATATGATAGGGACCACCAGAGACACCCCTGACAGGGACCACATGGAGACCTCTAACAGGATCTTAGAGAGACCTCTTATAGTGACTCCCACGCAGACAACAGACAGTGACCTTCACAGAGACCTATGAGAGGGAACCAAATAGAAACCTCTAGTCGGCACCATCACAAAAACTTCTTAAGGGTTCTTTACAGAGACCCCTAACTCTGACTCCCCACATAGATTTCTGACAGTGATCCCCACATAATTGTCTGACAGGAGTCTCCACAGAGACTTCTGATAGGGACCCCCAATTAAAATCTCTGACAAAGACCCAGACACTATCTTTGCCATGAACTTCCACAAAAACCTCTAACAAGGACCCTTCATGAAAACATTTGAAAAGAACCCTCACAGAGACCTCTGACCTGAACAATTACAGAATCCTCTGACAGGGACTTCCAAAGGGACCCCTAATAGGGACCTAAACTGGAAAGTTTGATGGGGACCCAGTCTGAGTTTTCTGACAGGGACCCCACAGAGATTTTTATAGGGGTCTCAGAGAGACCTCAGAGAATAGCTCCACCAAGACCTCTGACAGAGATCCCAGATATCTCAAACATGGGTCTCCCCATAGAGATCTCTGACAGGAACCTCCTCAGAGACCTTTGACAGGGACCCCTCCCCAGAGACCTCAAACCAAAACCTACAAAAGGAGATCTCTGATAGGCATCCTTACAGAGAACTCTGACAAGGAACCCACAGTGTCTTCTGAGAGGGACTTCACAAAACCTCTGACATTGACTTAAAAGAGATCTCTTCTTCATGAAATCCTCTTTCAGGGACCCCACACAATATCTCACAGGGACTTTTACTGAGATACCTAGGGTCCCTATAAGAGGTTTCTGTGCATTTTCCTGTCAAGGGCCTGTGGAAGTCCCTGTCAGAGTTCTTTATGTAGTTCCCTGTAAGTGATCTTTGCATGCATTCCAGACAGAAGTCTCTCTGAGGGCCCCTTTCAGAGATTTCACACCCCACAGAGATTTCTGACATGCACCCTACAGAGCCCTCCACAAGGCCTCTGATGAGGGACCTTCACAGAGACCTCTGATAGATGCCTACAGCAAGATCTCTGACATTATCTTCAGGGAATCACCTAACAGGACCCCTATAGAAACTTTTGACAGAGATACTTACAAAACTTCTGGCAAGAACCTCTAGAGAGACCTCTGACCAAAGCTTCAACAAAGACCTCTGACAGGCACACCAACAGAAGCCTCTGAGAGGGACTCTCACAGATACCTCTGACAGTATTTCATAGAGACTTATGACAGAAATCTCCATAGAAACCTCTGACAGGGCTCCCCATAGAGACCTCTGACAAGTACAGCACAGAGACCTCTGATAAGGACTTCCACAGATATCTCTGACAGGGACTCCCAGATAGACCACTGTCAGGTACCCCTACAAAGACCTCTGACAGTGTATCACAGACACCTCTGACAGGGACCTCTACAAAGACATCTGACAAGGTCTTCAAAGAGACTTCTGACTGGAACTCTACAGACATCTCTGACAAGGTCCCCAGTAGAGATCTGTGAAAAGAACCCCATCAGAAACATCTGGTTGGAATCTCTGGTATTGACCTCTCACAGTGACCTCTAAAAGGTCACTTACAGGGACCCCTCAGAGAGCTTTGAAAATGACATTACACAGAGACTTTTGATAAGGACTTCACAGAAAGCTCTAGCCATGACCTCCACAGAAAACTCTGAGGAGGACCCTGAAAGAGACCTCTAGAAAGGGAGCCCCATAGAAACCCGTGAATGGATGCCCAGAAAGATTTGTGACAGGGGCACGCACAGAAAACTTTATCAAGGATCTCTCAGAGATCTCAGAGAATGAGCTATACAGAAACCTCTGACAAGGAGTTCACAGAGACCTCTGACAGGGGTCTCCAAAGAATCCTTTTAAAGGAATTCCTCAGAAACCTATCACTGGTACCAACACAGAGACCTCAGATGGGGCCCCTTACATAAGCCTCTGAGAGGATACCCCAGAGAGACCTCTTACAGAGACTCACAAGGATCTCCACAGAAACCTCTGATAGGATTTCCAACAGAAACCTCTGACATGGGCATCCATAGTAACTTCTTATAGAAATCTCCACGGAGACCTCTGACAGAAATTCCACAGGGACCCCACAGGGTTCATTAATAAGACCCTCAACAAAAATCTTTGACATTTACCTTCACTGACATCTCTAACAGGGACCTCCAAAGGAACCTCTGGCAGTGATCTTGCAGAGACCTCTGACAGCAATCTTCACATCAACTTCTGACAGGCCTCTCCACAGAAAACTTTAACAGGTACTCCACATAAATTTTGACAGTAAACTTTACAGAGACCTCTGACAAGGACCTCCCACAAAGACCTCTGGAAGGGTTCTCAACAGATAATTTGACAGAACATCAACAGAAACCTCTGAAAGAAACCCTACAGAAATCTCTGAAAGGGACCTCCCCAGAAATTTTGGACTGAAATACCCAAAGACACTTCTTACAGGGTCCCACATAGATGCTTATTGCAGGGATCCTAGCAGAGACCTCTGACACAAGGATACCCACAGACACCTCTGAGAAGGGTCCCCAACAGAAACCTCTGACTGGTAACTTATTTCAGAGACTGCCATAGAGACCCCTGAGAGGGACTGTGATAGGTTAATATTATTTGTCAAGTTCAGTGGATTAAGAGCTGCTCAGATAGCTGAAAAACTTTATGTGGAGGTATGACTGGGAGGGTATTTACTGATATATTAGCACTTGAATCAGTAGAGTATAAAAGATCCACCCTCTCCAATTTGGGCAGGCATCATTCAATCTGCTGGGGGCCTAAAAGGATACATTTTCTTTCGCTCTTTTTGAGCTGGATCATCTGTTTTTTCCTACCCTCAAACATTGGAGCTCTTGACTCTTGGGCCTTTGGTTGCTGGCACTTACATCATCACTCCCTCCTTGGCCCTCAGGCTTCTGGACTTGGACTGGCAGTTACACATTCAACTTCCTAGGTTCTCAGACCTTTGGACATCAACTGGTTGACATGTATTACAACACTGGCTTTATTGGTTCCCCAGCTTGCAGACAACATATTTTGGGACTCCTAGGTATCTATAATCATGTGAGTCAATTCCCACAATAAATCTCCTCTTGTAGACTTATCTATGTTATGTGTGTTCTGTTTCTGTGGAGAAGCCTGACTTATACAGTGTGTCATGGAGAAAGTACCCCTGGTGCAGAGACTTGGAAATGAGTTTGGTCAGTTGAGGTTAGAGAGGCAGCCAGTGTAGCAATAGCAAACTTGTGAGGATGGCAGCATTATATGATGGGGCCTGGTGGACTGTGTCTTTATTTACTGCTCTCTGACAACATTACCTCAAAATTCAGTGGCTCAAAACTCCAAACATCTGTCACTATATCTGTGGACCAGGAATCTAGCCATGGCTTATATAAGAGTAGCTACCTCAAGGTCTCTCATGATGCTGGAATTGGGTCTCAATTGAGAACCCAGAACAGGGGAAGTTGACTTAAAAGAGATCTCTTCCATGCTCAACCAAGTTTGTTTTTGGCATAAATCTGTTTGGAATGAGAGCATGAGTATCTTTCTGTGTGTTGGTCAGAGTACTTCCTTCATTCTTTGTTACATGGGCCTATAAATAGGGAAGCTCAAAACATTGGAGCTTGCTACCCTACAGCAAGGAATACCAGAGAGTGTGAGAGAGAGATAGGGAAAGAAGGAGGGAGAGAATAAAAGGGGGGAGAGAGAGACTGAGAGGGAGAGAGAGAGAAAGAGAGAAAAAAGTCAGAAAGAGGCAGAGAGGAAGATAGAAGGAGAGCTAATAAGTTTTGGGTGATTTGTTATGCAGCAATAGCTAATACATATACCCAGTACAGACAAGGAAGCTAGTATTCTGAGAATTCCAGCATTGGTTGATTACAAGTTACCTATCAAACATTAGGCACTCTGTAGACACTGATTTCCTTTTCCTCTTATTTAAAGTTAGATTTTTTAAAGCAGTGTTGAATAATATACATGCATGTATATATGCATGTGATGGCTGGGTAAACTCATACAATATCCCATACCACAGGAGGAAACAGAGTCACAACCTGACCATTTAAGTTCAGGACCAAATTGAAAAATAAGAAATTTGCCTTTATATAAACGCACAAGGTCAAGACTGTAGACAGATCTGAAGGCAGGAGGTCCATCCCCTTGTGTTCCCACACTCTTTGTTCACTCTCTGATCTTTGAAAGGAGGATGTGCCCCTGCCAAGCAGCAGGTAGAAAGCAGTCGTCTACCAGTGGACACATTCTGTTTGCAGCCCCCTGCTCTCTATATGGGCACTGTCTCTCCCACCCTTAGTCCTGAGGAGATATGGTGGTAGAATGAGAGTCACAGCTGCATTGTTAATTTAACAGCCAGTGATCATGTGGGGCTGTTGAAAACCTAAACTGTGACTGGTCTAAACTGGTATGTGCTGAAAGTTTAAACATATGGAGTTAGTCTGAAAGATTTGGTACAAAAAATTTTCATTACTAATGTATTTATCACATAAATTATATTTTTGATATCTTAGGTTAAATCAAATATACAATACATTTTCATCTGCTTCTTTTTCTTTTGTATGTTTTTACTAGAACATTTAAAAGCACACGTGGCTCACATATTATTTCTATTGGACATTACTTCCTTAAGGATTGCCTGCCTTCTTTTTCAAAACTCAAGCTGCCTGCTGAAAAGGCCAGAGGTCATGGAGATTATGAAATCTGAAATTTTAAAATAAATTGTCATTATCTAGTTTCCAATTTAGAATATCATATATGTTATTTATAAATGGATACAACCTTACATAAAAGGTTAAATGCAAAAGTCCACAGGTGTTGCCTGTTGCGAGAACAGGGAGTAAAAAGTTGTAGCCCTAAATCTGCCATTCAGGGCTTATTCAGCCCCCTTACGGATCACATCTCCTGGCAGTCAGGACACGAGAGGGCGGGGCCTGGATCCCTATCCAATAAGTGGCGACGCGGTGAAAACTGTCCAATCAGGCGAGCAACCAGAGAGAAAGGGGCGGCATCCAGGTTGTGGCAAGGCCTTTGTCACTCACATCCGGGTGTCCACTGCTCTCTTAAACTGGGCTGGTACCTGTCCTCTGCCGCTGAAGGCCCGGGTGGCTGTGCTGCAGCCTCTATCGCCCTGTGACCTGAAGGTCCTGAGAGATCCGTAGGGAGGACGCCAGGACAACCGAGAGTTGGGAAATGGTGAGTGCAGGGCGGGTGTCCAGGAATGGGGAGGGGTGGTGAAACTGACAAAACTGGTTGTAGTGGCACCGGCCTCCCAGTCAGCTCCGGAGTCTGGACCACAGTCCCCGCTGGGCAGCTCGACCCGGATCTACAACACCTCAGGGAGGGGCTGGGCCAGTACTGGGAGTCCGGGGTCCTGTCGCGTCCCCGCGGTGACTCACTGGGCCAGAGCCCTCTCTGGGCAGCTTCGTCCTCAGCCCGGTGTCTCCAGGTGTGCGGATACTGGAGCAACGAGAGGGCCTTAAGGAAAAGGCTTATATAAGGTGCATGAGGAAGCAAACCACATTCAATACGTGATCGGGTGCAGTTATGTAGTCCCCTTATTTGGACTTTATACAGGCAGGTGGTTCCTGGTTATGTAATTGAAGAGGTTAATTGAAGGTTTGTGGTTGGTAAAGGCCAAGTTTTGTTTCCCTTTAAGATATTACTTTACAAAAACTGCAGGAGTTTAATTTTAAGCTTTTTAAAGTGGGAACCTAGGCACTACAACCATTTCAGTCTAATTGCCTCCTATTTAATTATTTCAACACTCTATAGTGAAAGTGTTTTTTTCTCTGCATTTTTGGAATGTATGTCAAACAGGGTCTCAGATCCACTATTCTGTCTCCCCAGCCTAACCCTAGGACTTACAGTAAAATCCTACAATTCTAATTCTTTTCCCACATTCTCAAATGCCAACTTCCCCTCCTCAATTTATAACATTATCAATTATTTATCCTTTATGGTACACTTCAAACAGACATGGTATTTTAATTGTTTCTTGTCTTTATTTTTAAAGAGCAGTGATTGGCTATTAACATATTTGTTTTCTGTTTATAAATCTTTCACATGAGAGGAAAACAAATTATCACCTGACTCCCCACTGTAAAAATAGTTGTGCCTCTCCTTTTATCTTCCCTAGATGCACACACCTCATCAGAATGCCTTTGGGTTGAGGCTCTCCTTTGGAAACTTTACATGGTGATACGTCCTCAGCCATCCTCCTTTTTCTGGTCCAGAGTTTCAGAACTTTCTGGGATGACCCAAGATGCCCACAGTGGCCATGTCTTGTGGAGTGTATAATGAATATCAGCCCTGGATTACCTCCTCCCAGTGGACAGCCTGAGGTATGGAGTGGTGCCTTTCAGGGAAGCAGCTGAATGCCCTGTGGTTGAGAGGTCTCGCCTAGTGTACCCTTCATCTAGAAAGCCAACCACTTGGGACATTAAGATTGTCTTCCCCCAACCCTAGATTCCATTTCTTGGAGGGTATGCAACCAACTGATTGCTGGTATTAATGGGAGAGGTTTCTTCTCATTTAAAACTAAGTAGATAGCTGGACTCGGTGGCTCAGCCTGTAATCCCAGTGCTTTGGGAGGCTGAGGTGAGTGGATTTCCTGACCCCGCAGGTTTGAGACCTCATCTCTACTATAAAATTAAAAAAATTAGCCTGGCGTGGTAGCGCATGCCTGTAGTTCTAGCTACTTGGAAGGCTGAGGCAGAAGGATTGCCGGAGACCAGCAGGTCAAGGTTGTGGTGGCAGGGAGCATGCCACTGCACTCCAGTCTGGGTGACAGAGTGAGACTCCAACTCATAAATAAATAAATAAATAAATAAATAAATAAATAAATAAATAAATAAATAAAACTAAGTAGGTAACCTTGACTGGGAAGCAGAAATGTGAGCTTAGTGACTACAAGTTAAAGGAAGTAATTGAAGGATTCCTGAGGAGCCTTATCTATGAGTGTCCTAGTCTGCTCACACCCGTCCTGGAAGGAGCCTTTATAACTGAGGGAAGCTTAAGAACCTTGGACATCTGGGGTCCACATGCAGAGGTGTTTGGGGTTGGGATGGAGGAGGTGGGAGGATCACTTGAACCCAGGAGTTCGAGGTTATAGTGAGCAATTAACAAGCCACTGCAATCAAGCCTGGGTGACAAAGTGAGGCTCCATCTCATTTATATAATTATATATGTAATAATCCTTATTTCCACATGATTATATATTGCTTTTTACTGACTGCCATTGGACTTGAGCATTTTTTGTATGTGGTCTTTTATCTTCTGTGAAATTGTTTTCAGTCATTTCCTTACCTGGAATGTTTTTGTATGGTTATTGCTTTTCTCCCTTTTTATAAAACACACTCTGAAAACTTACTCTTAAATCCATGCTTATGTGTAAGGACTGTAAATATTTTTGTCCAGGTTGTGTTTAATTTTTATCAATTCTGCAATTTAATGGACACTTCTTAGTTTTAGCAGAGTTGAACTTGTCAATCTTTTTAAAACTTCCCCAAAACCTTTCTTATCTCATATAAGAAACCTAGTAAGCCAGGATGGCATGTTGAGCTCACAGAGTTGTTGCCTCTTGGTGTTCCTGCCTCATCTCCAGGCACTGATTCCCTCTAGGATTGCATTTTAGCATCAGAGTCTGGTTTCCATGCTTGAAGCATGTTTAATCTTCTGTATGTAGGTTTTCACTGTGAATAGTGGGTTAGGCAGGCTCTTTATCAAAGGCAGTTCAAATGTTTGCTTTTCTTCACTTTTAATTTCTTTAAAGTATATTGCTGCCATGTAACTTCAGTTTTTGCATGTATTTAATAAATTTAGTTCCTTGTTGGTGTCTTTTAACATTTTTTTGCTGGACATGAATAGACTGAGAAATATGGTATAAAGAAGCAATCAGAGGTTAGTTGAAGGTTTGTGGTTGGTTAAGGCTAAATGAGTACTCCCTTCTAAGTGAGTAATGTACAAGACATGCATTTGAGTTAGATTTTTATTTTCTTACACGGGGTCCTGGAGCATTGCAGCCACTTTGGTCTAATTGCCTATTTCTTTAACACAACACAGAGGGACTGTTTTTTCCCTGCATTTTTTCAAATATATGGCAGGTTGTATCTCAAATCTATCATCCTTCTCCCTGATTCTAACTCCTATAGGACTTGCAGTGAAATCCTACATGTCCATTTCCTCCCCCATGTTCCCTAGCTCCAACTTCTAATTCACAACATTATCAACTATTTGCCCTTTATTTTACATTTTAAACAGACACAGTATTTTAATAGTTTACTTTTTATAACAGAGCAATGGATGACATGTTTTCAGGTTGTGAACATTTCACGAGAAAACAGTTAATCCCCTGAAACTCTACTATAAAGTAATCTAATTGTCTATCCTTCTTTTATTATGCTAGGCACAAATACCTTATCAGAATGGCTTTGGGTTAAGATTGTCTTTGAAAACTTCATAGGGTGATATGGCTTCAGCCATTCTTCTGCCTTTTCATGACTTTGAGCTTCAGAACTGCCTGGCAATGACTCAGAATGCCGACAGTATCTGTGTCTCTTGCAGTATTTAGTGAATATAAGCCTGAGTATGGAGAGGTGCCTCTTAGGAGCCACTGAATGCCCTGGGACTGAGAGGACTCTCTTGGCATACCCTTTATTTAAAAAGCTAACCCTTGGCTGGGCTGGGTGGCTCAGCCTATAATCCCACACTTTGGGGGACTGAGGTGAGTGAATTGCTTGAGCCCGTGGGTTTGAGACCCACCTGAGCAACTTGGTGAGACCTCACCTCTACAATAAATCAAAAAATTAGCCAGGCATGGTAGCACACACCTGTAGTTCCAGCTACTTGGAAGGCTGAGGCAGAAGGATTGCCGGAGTCTAGCAGGTCGAGGCTGCGGTGGCTGGGAGCATGACACTGCACTCCAGTCTGGGCGACAGAGTGAGACTCCAACTCAAAAAAAAAACAAAACTAACCCTTTGAGACATTGAGATTTTTTTCTCTCCCCAACCCCAGTTTTCATTTCTTGCAGATACTTTCATTGTCTCCCAGTTGGATACTGGTATCTAGAGGAAAAGGCAGAAGTAATTATTTTCCTCTGAATTTTTTTCACATTTTTGAAGGGAGAAAAATGACCCCCCAAAACAAGAAAGATGGCATAAGAGCCTGCAAAACAAAATGTACCTGTGGTACATGGAGCACAGTGCAGTCTCCTGGGAAGGTGGTTACTGAGCATTTCAGTGTGAAGAATGGGATGACTCCAATGTGATAGATGGCCTGACTTGACACTTAAGTCACACATGCTGTATTCCAGTTAGCACCACTTCTCCCAGGTTTGTTCTCTTGGAAAGTGTTGTTCACTTTTTATTCCCTTATTTTTAATTAATCATAAAATGTATTTTATCAATAAAACTTTTAAAGATAAGGCAAAAATATTTCCAAAGAGACATAAAAGAAGTGGATCTTAAAAATACATATATGTAGTTTTATATTTATATTTTGATTTTCTTTCCCTGAGCATGTGTAGTAACTTTTTGAGATCTGTTGTTTTAGGTGATTTTAAATGAAATTCCAGAGCTTTTTATACTTACTATCAGGAAAAAGACATAAGGTAATATCTCTCTTCTGTTATGGTTGCAGAAAATGCATGAATATCCACACAAGAGTACACAGCAGTTTAATTGATGAATTATAAAAAATCACCAAAACATCACTTTCTGTTTGTTCCAGGGTGAAGATTTTATTATAGTGGATAATTCTATATCCTGTGGGACAACCTTACCCAATCACTGTGGATAGGGTTTCCAATGCTGTATTGAATGGAAGTGGAGTGGTCATCTTCCTTGTCTAAGATCTTGGGGAAAGTTTTTTGTGTGAGGGGGACCCAAAAAACCCTAGAATTTATTTATTTATAAAAAATTGTGTTTATTCTTACAAGCTGAAACTTTAATCGCCTTCAAAGTACTCTCCGTTTGATGCAATACACCTATTGAGACATTTTTTTCTACTGCTGAAAGCAGTTTTTGAACTTGTCAATTTTGATGCCTTTTAATGTTTCTGCTATTTTTGTTTCACCTCTTCCACATTGACCATACGTTTCTCTTTGAGGACTTTTTCATTCAGGGAAACACACACAAAAAATTTCTCAGGGTGATGTCAGGGGAATAGAGAGGGTAGGGCACAGGGACCATGCTCATTTTGGTCAGAAACCAGTGAACATTCAGTGGTTATGAGGGCAAGTCCTCTCATAAAATGGATGTTGAAAGGACCTCCAAAAAATGCACCAAAGCTGAATGCAGCCTATCACAATGGTAGCTGGTAGACTGATCTGATGGGCTCCTAGAGCACTTACCTAGTGGGGAAAACTGTACCACTAGGAGCCTACCCTCCAAAAAATAATTCTGGGGGTTTTTGGGTCTCCCCTTGTATTTAATTGATTATGATGTTAGTGTTGGTTTTTGATATATGGCCTTTTTAATAATGTAGCTTTCTTTTAGTTCTAGTTTATTGTGTATTTTTAAAAATCATGAATGAACCTTAATAATTTGTCAAATGCTTTTTTTTTGCATCAGCTGAAATACTTATGGTATTTCAGTCGTTTTGCTAATGTCATGTATTATGTTGATTGATTTTGCTATATTATTCTTGGGTTGCAGGGTTTTTTTTGAGTTGAAGTCTCATTCTGTTGCCCAGACTGGAGTGTAGTGGCACACTCATGGCCACCACAATGTTGACTTGCTGGGCTCAGGGGATCCTTCCACTATAGCCTTACAAGTAGCTGGAATTACAGGTACACTCCACCATGCCCAGCTAATTTTTTGTTTTATTATAGAGATTAGGTCTTGCCAAGTTTCCCAGGCTGGTCTTGAACCTGTGAGCTCAGGCAATCCTTTCACCTCAGCCTCCAAAAATGCTGGAATTATAGGCGTGAGCCACCATACCCACCATACCCGGTTTTGTTTTGTTTTTTGCTTATAGTATCTTTATCCATCTTTGTTGTCAGTGTAATTTTGGTCTCATAAAATGAGTTAAAGGTGTTTCTCCATATTTTGGGGAAGAGTTTGAGGAGAGCTGCTATTAATTCTTTTAATGTTTGGTAGAGTTTGGCAGCAAAACTATTTGGTCTTGGACTTTTATTTGTTTGGGGTTTTGATTACTATGTCAATCTCCTACAACTGTAGGTCTGTTCATATTTTCTAATTCTTCTTGACTCAGTCTTGATACATTGTGTGTTTCTAGACATTTGTTCACCTCAGTAATGTTATCAAACTTGCTAGTGTACCCTTAGCGACTTTTAAACTAAGGTTTGAGTCATAGATTTATTTTAATTGTGTTCTGCTGTTATCGTGTATGTATTCCACTTTTTTTTTTTAATTTGGAATCTCACTCCATCACTCAGGCTGGAGTATAGTGGCAAGCTCACAGCTACCCTAGTGTCATCCTGCTGGGCTCCAGCAATTCTTCCACCTTACCCTTCCAAGTAGCTGGAACTATAGGTGTGTGCTACCACACCCAGCTAATTTTTTGATTTATTGTAGAGATGAGGTCTCACCAAGTTGCCCAGGCTGATCTCAAACCTGTGGGTTCAGGCTATTCTCTCACCTTGGCCTCCCAAAGTGCTGGGATTACAGGCTTGAGCTACTGTGCCCAGTCAGTATTCTGCTTTTTTTGATGTGGTAGTGTAGGGTAAGGAGAAGCATTTTATTGACCTATGATTTAATCTTATTTTTGAAAGGCTTTTTCTCCCAGGTTTATGACTTTTGTGAGTACTTTTCTGTTCTTACCCCTCTAACTGAAGTAAGAGGTTAGAGGGGAATAGAATTAGGCATTTCCAATATGTCAGGAGGTTTGGTTTTGGTAAAATCTCCACTGATTAGATTTTTAAAAAATAGTTCCTATTTAAGATAGGACTGTTAAAAGAAGATAATTCTTTGGGAATATTTGAAAATGGCAACATTTCCCTTCTTACTAGAAGCAGGAAGCACTTTTTCTGTGTTCTCTACTGTGAGAGCCTTAAAGTGTTTTTGGAGATAAAACTCATAAATTTGTGGGGAGCCGTGAGACTGGGCATCCTGAAGATTGTAGGTCTTAAGCTTTAGTAACTTAACAATTACAACTTGGGTTTTCATATTCAGGAACTGCTCCTCACAGGAGTTTTGTAGGAATTCCTGATCACGTCAGTTATAATTCTTTGGATGTGCCCCACCCCCTTTTAATTTTGAGATGGTGGTTTCCTCTATGAACTTAATTCTCAGATAGGTCTCAGGAGAGTTGTTCAGTTCAATTTATTTGCTTTTTTTTTTTTTTTTGAGTAGGAGTCTCACTCTTGTCTCCCAGGCTGGAGTGCAGTGGCATGCTCATGGCTACCAAAGCCTTGATCTGCTGGGCTCAGGTGATCCTTCCACCTCAGCTGTCCAAGTAACTGGAATTACGATGCACACCACCAGGCCTGCTGGTTTTTGTAATTTATTGTAGAGACGAGGTCTCACCAAGCTGCCCAGGCTGGTCTTGAACACACAGTCTCAGGCAATCTTCTTGCCTTGGTCTTCCAAAGTGCTGGGATTACAGGCTAAGCCACCATGCCTGCCCTTGCTTGCTTTTTACTTTTGTGGATGTGAGAATGTAACTTTCTATGCCCTTGCCTGTGAGACGGGACTAAGTAATAAACTTTTAAAAATCTGTATCACAGAACATAGTCACAAAAGAATGAATAAAACATTGGTCATAAGTTTACATGATAATAATAGAAACATCTTGGAATTTTCATCACTATTTACAATTGGACATTGGGCAATTATTAGTTTCCTGTTGGTCACCACCCAGACTCATTTCCATCTTGCCTTTGAGATGATCGATGTCCTGATTCTTTGGCTGTTTTTCATAATTTTTACCATCTTATTTTTATGTTGTTGCTTTAACTTTGCCTCCTTTGAACTTAATAACTGAGTATTAATGAAATTAAAATGAAAAGGTAGATCAGTTGGTTCTTTGTCTTGAAATGTTTTACATGTGCTAGGGTCAGAGGTTGTGTGGCATCCACTTCCATCATTCAGTGCAGTGATTATAATATTTGGACTTTTTAAAGTTTATTTTTGCTCTTGTAGAAAAATACTGCTCCTATCCTTTTATGTCAGTCTACAAATATAAATGCACAATAAATTTTCTGGACATTAGTGAAAAATTACTGGACTGTAGGTTGTGGTAAAATTCAAATTACAGAAAGAAGCAATGGAATATATCCATTAGCTCCTCCTTCATTCTTGCATAACTTTTTGCTGTTGACATCACCACTTGGGATTCTCCAATTGGCTAATTTTTTTTCTTCTAATAGATGTCAAATATTATGACATTTTATTTGGTTATTTTGTTATGATATTATCCATGGAAATTGATCTGTCATATATAGTCTATTGTCTGTTAATTATGCTTTGCTCATTTTCTCATTTTTTATTTGTTTTTACACAGAACACTCATTTTATTAATAGTGCATGTGAATTAGGAAAAACTCCCTGTGTATTTCCCTCTACTTTCTCACTACAACAATCATCAACACAGAAGAGAACTTCTGTGACCAGATGTGGGGGTTTCTCCCCACCACCAGGCAGCAGACACCAGCTGGATATCATCTAAATTGATTCAGATGCTGTTTACCTGGAGATAGTGTCAGATTCCACAGGGTGAGGGCTCAGTCACACAAGACTGCCTCTCTCCTAGATACCAGTGGAAAGGCCAGGCCTCTGGAGTTTCTGACCAATCAGCTTCAAGTTGGGGTTCCCATGACCCCCCTCTTTGCATTTGATTAATTTGCTGCAGCAGCTCACAGGACTCAGAGAAACATGTTTACCAGTTTATTAAGAAGGATATTCTAAAAGATACAGATGAAGTCTTGTTTAGGATGACATGTGGGACAAGGTGCTTCCATTGCCACCCTCCAGGAGCCTCCATGTGTTCAGCTCTCCTAACGCAGACTTCTTGAGTTTTTATGGAAACTTCAGCATTCCTTTCTCCAAGATGTAAGACAGGCCTTTCTTAGGACCCACAATCAGAAGGCAGGAGAAGATTAGAGTACTGCATTGGGCAGGTGAAAATAGGGCATGAGAAGGTTGGGGAGAATTTGTTTCATAAGACCTGCCTGTGACACCTGACAAACAACGTTGCAACAAAAGACTGTGACAGGCTATGGGGGTTAAGAGCTAGGAACTGTGGATGAAAACCAATATCTATATCATAACATCACAATATATGTTATACTATGATTTTATCTTTTAGATCCTCTGATTTTAATATATTTAAATTTATCAGTCTTAGTTTTTCTTGATTTTTTTCTTATATTAATATTTAACAATCTGCCTATTTTGTCAAAAAACTTGGTCTGTGACATCTGCATGTGATCTAATTCTGTTTTTCACATTTGAACGTACAATAAATTATTTTATATGGAATAGAGACCAATTCAATACATGTTTTCAAATAAATACCAGTTAGCTTTGCCCCATACTTTTAAGTACTTGAGAATTCCTTCACTTTTCTGCAGTGCCTCCACTGTCATTAGTCAACTTTCCACATAAGTTCCTGCTCATTAAGGTTTCTTTTCCTATCCTTTGGCCTATTTGTTTATCTCTTTGCTTACACTATGCTGTCTAAACTATACTATGAATGTTGTATTTAAAATCTTTGATGGAATAAGGTAAGCCAACCCACTGTTATACAAAAGAGACTTTGACAATTGTTAGACGTTTATTATTTTACAGGTTTTAAAAAGTAGTTTTTATTGACCACTAAACAGTCTGATTTTGGGACTTATGGACTATTATAAGGATATCATTTGTAAGAGTTGACCTGTAGATGACATTGAGTTCTTTCCAAGAAAACATATGTCATCTTTCCACTCATTCCATTCTGCTTTGACATTTCCCAATATAACTTTTAAAATTATTCTGTTTGGATTATTAAATATATTAGAGGCTTATTTACTTGATTAAGTTTGCTGTGGAAAAAAACCACTTGCAAGCTTCCAAGTGTTCTCTCTTAGTGTAACTACATGAGATGAGCTCATTTTCTTAATTAAGAAGTTGTGACAACATACATGAAATATTGTCTACCAAAAAAGCTCATTAAGTACTCAGTGCTCAAAGTGTTTTATTGAGGCTGATCACCTAGTAGTCACTGTGAGAATGGAACCAGATAATACACTTTCAGAAAAAAATAGTTCAGCAAATGTAATATTGTTTAGAAAAACTAGCCACATTGAGTCACTTAGTTTGTTGAGATCCCTCCCAAAACCTAATTTTCCTGGTACCAGCATAGGTCAGACTTTGTGAGCAGGCATTTCTAAGGATAAATAGACTCAGGACTGGCAGTATTTCATTTCATTTTATTTTATTTTTTTGAGTTGGAGTCTCACTATTTTTCCCAGTGGAGTGCAGTGACATGCTCATGGCCACTGGAGCCTTGACCTGCTGGGCTTAGATTATCCTTCCACCTCAGTCTTCCAAGTAACTGAAAATACAGGCATGTGCCATCATGCCTGGCTAGTTTTTTTGTTTATTGTAGAGATGAGGTCTCACCAAGTTGTCCAGGCTGGTCTTGAACCTGTGGGTTCAGGCAATCATCTCACCTCAGCCTCCCAAAGTGCTGGGATTATAGGCAGAGTCACAGTACACGGACTCAGTATTCACTCTTTTATGCATACCAGGTGGTAGGACTTTGTAGTGACAACAACTGGAGATATATTTTGCAAAGAAACATTATGGGTGACTTAGCAAATTTTACTCCCTGGACCCATCAACAACAAGGGTGTTCCTAATCTGCTGTTGCCTTTTTGAATAGTTCATTTTTAGCATAAGAACTGCTATGTGTGAGGAAGTAAGTGTAAACAGACATGAACAGTACTGATGACCAAGACATGGAATAAATGTTTACCACAATTTGAACACCTTATAAATTGACAATAGACTTCCAGTACTTACAATCTTACCCATCCTCCTCTATAAATATATAGAATGTTTTAGGATTCAGTTGCCTTTGAAGATGAAGCTGTGAACTTCACTCAGGGAAAATATGATTTGCTGAATCCTTCCCAGAAGAATCTCTATAGAGATGTGATGCAGGAAACTTTCAACAATCTGGCTTCTATAGGTAAATATAACCATGTTTCTCAGCCAGAGAATAAATGTTTTATGGTTTTTAAAACTATTTCATAATTTGAAATGTGGAAGGGGGTTCCTTTGATAAACGAGTCAGGCATGTAAAATGAGTGTTGTGTCTTACTCTGTTTTTTGTTACTATAACAGAATACCTGACACTGGGTAATTTATAAGAAAATATTTTTATTTTGGTTCCTGATTCCAGAAAGTCAAAGACTGGACAGTTTCATCTGGTGAGAGCCAAATGCTACTTCAACTCATGGCAGAAGGCAGTAGAAAAGCGGGTATGTGCAAATAGAAAGCATGGTGAGAGAAGAGGAGCCAGTCTAGGAAGCTAAACTTGCTTTTACACCAATCTGCTTTCTGGTAACAAATTCAGTCTTGCAAGAGTGATAATATATGCCTTGGCAAGGGAGATCATTAATCCATTAATGACAATTCATGTCCATAACCCAAAACGTCCCACAAGGCCATGCCTTCTAACAATTCCATATATTTTTTTATAACATTTTTTATTATGATATTGTGGGGTACAGTTAAGGGTTAGGTATACAAATATGCTTCATTCAGGCACCCTTGTTTATAAGAGGTGTCTCCCCATCCCCTGAGAGATGTTTACTACCATGAATCCTATCTCTATTCTCCCCCCCCCCAATAGTTTCCCACTGTCAGTCATTTTCTTATGGTAATATGTTGGATGATCAAGGTCCACTATATGAGTGAGAACATGTGATACTCAGATCTTTGTTTCTGTGAGAGGTCACTCAGTATTATAGATTCTAGTTCCATCCAGGTTGCTGAGAAATACATGATTTTGTTCTTTTTTATGGCTGCATAGTATTCCATTGTGTATATGTACCACATTTTTTTAATCCAGTCCTCTTTTGATGGACAGTATGGTTGGTTCCAGATACTTGCTATTGTGAACAATGCTGTTATAAATATCCATATGCAGGTAGCTTTTTGATAAAGTGATTTGAGTTCTTCAGGGTATATTTCCAGTAGGGGGATTACAGGGTCATATGGGAGGTTGATATTTAGAGCTTTTAGGAATCACCACACTGCTTTACACAGAGTTTGCACTAGTTTACACTCCCACAAAAGGTGTCGAAGTGCTCCCTTTTTTGCCACATCCTCTCCAGCAACTGTTATTTTTTGAGTTATTGAAAATTGCTATTCTGATTGAAGTCAGGTGGTATCTCAGTGTGGTTTTCATTTGCATCTCCCTCATGATTAGTGAGGGTGAACATTTCTTCATGTGTCTGTTGGCAGCTCAAAAGTCTTCCTTTGAGAAGTGTCTGTTCATATCTTTTGTCTATTTCATAATGGTGGTGTTTGTTTTTTTTCATTTCAGCACGTTTGAGTTTCTTGTAGATCCAAGATGTTAAGCCTTTGTCAGACCTGGAGTTGGCAAATACTTTTCCTAGTCTGTAGGCTGTCTCCCTGCTCTCTTGATGGTTTCTTTGGCTTTGCAGAAGCTTGTTAGTTTAATGAGATCCCACTTGTCTATCTTATGTCTTATGGCCTGTGGGTTTTGAGTTTTGTTCAGGAATTGGATGCCTGTTCCAATTTCCATGAGGGTATGTGCTTCATTTTCTAAGGTTCTTATGATTTGAGGCTTTACATTTAGGTCTCTGATTTATATGGAGTTAATTTTTGTGTATGGGGATAGATAGGGGTCCTGTTTCAATCTTCTGCATGTGGTCTGTCAGTTTTCCCCGCACCATTTACTGAATAGGTTCTCCTCTCCCCAGTGGTAGGTGGTGGAGGCTTTGTTGAAGATGAGTTGATTGAGAAATTGAGGTTTTGCTTCTGGAATCTCAATTCTATTCTGTTAATCTATATGCCTGTTCCTATACCAATACCAGGCTGTGTTGATGATTGTAGCTTTATAGTAAAGTTTGAAGTCTGGTAATGTGATGCCACCTACTTGTTTTTTTTTTGACTGAGGATTGTTCTGGTTATTCTTGGTCGTTTGTGTTTCCATATGAATTCCTATATTGTTTTTTCTAGGTCTGAGAAGAATGTTGCTGGTATTTTGATAGGTACTGCGTTAAATCTGTAGATTGCCTTAGGAAGGATGGACATCTTCACAATGTTGATTCTTCCAATCCATGAACATGGGATATTTTTCCACTTGTTTGTGTCATCTTTGATTTCTTTGAGCAGTGTTTTGTAGTTTTCATTGTAAAAGTCTTTCACATCTCTGGTTAGGAAGATGCCAAGGTATTTCATTCTTTTGTGGCTATTGTGAATGGAATTGTGCTTTTTATTTGGGTTTCTGTTTGTTATTGGTGTAAAGAAATGCGATTGTCTTTTGCACATTTATTTTATATCCTGAGACTTTGCCAAAGGCCTTTATCAGTGTAAGGAGGTTTTTGACAGATTCTCTTGGGTTTTCAAGGTACAAAATCATATCATCTGCAAAGAGAGATAGCTTGACTTCCACTATTCCTATTTGGATACCCCTGATTGCCTTCTCTTCTCTGATTGCTCTAGCCAGGACTTCCAATACTACATTGAACAGGAGGGGTGAGAGTGGGAACCTTTGTCTTATTCCAGTTTTCAGGTGAAAGTGTTCCAATTTTCGTCCATTTAGGACTATGCAGGCTGTGGGTGTCACATAGATGGCTTTTACTATTTTGACGTATGTTCCCCGTATGCCTAGATATTTGATGGTTTTTATCAAGAAGGGGTGCTGGATTTTTATCAAAAACTTTTTCTGCATCTAATGATATAATCATGTGGTTTTTGTTTTGACATCTCTTGATGTATTTAATTACATTTGTGGTTTTATGAATGTTGAACTACCCTTGCATCGTGGGATGAAGTCTACTTGGTCATGATCGATGGTTTTTGAGATGTGTTGTTGAATCCGGTTTGCTAGGATCTTGTTGAGAATTTTAGCATCTATGTTCATCAAAGATATTGTGTAGTTCTCTTTCTTTGTTGGGTCTTTACCTAGCTTGGGTATCAATGTGATGTTAGCTTCGTAAAATGATTTGGAGAGAATTCCATCTTACTCAATTGCCTGGAATACCTTCATTAGGATTGGTAGCATCTCCCCCTTAAATGTCTTGTAGAATTCTGCTTGAAAGCCATCTAGTTCAGGGCTTTTTTTGTAGGTAATTTTCTTATTATGTAGTCAATTTCCTTGATTATTGTTGGTCTATTTAGGGTCTCAATTTCTTCTTGTTTAGTCTAGGCAGGTTGTGTGATGACAGAAAGTCCTCTATTTTCTTAATATTTTCAAGTTTGTTTCCATACAAGTGTACATAGTAGTCTCTAATGATCTTTTGTATTTCTTCAGGATCAGATGTGACTTCATCTTTTGTGTTTCTGATTGTACATATTTGGGTTTTTCTCTCTTTTTCTTGGCCAATCTAGCTAGGGGACCATCAATCTTGTTTATCCTTTTGAAGAACCAGTTTTTGTTTCATTAATTTTTTTGGTATTATCTTTTTGTCTTCTATGTCCTAGATTTGAGCTTTTGTTTTGGAGATCTAGATTCTTCTACTGAAATTACGGTTTTTGTGGTCTTGCTTTTCCAGCTTCCTTAGGTGGCTTGTTAGACTGTTAATTTGTGATCCTTCCATTGTCTTCATATGCATTTGTGTGGATATAAATTCTCCTCTTTCTACAGGTTTCATGGCATCCCAGAGATTTTGGTAAGATGTTTCTTCATTTTTATCTGTTTCCAGGTATCTTTTGATCTTTATTTTGATTTCATCATTGGCCTAAGAGTTGTTTATCATCATGCTGTTTAGGGTCCATATCTTTGTGATTTTTGGGGGACATTCTTGGTGTTAATGTTTTTTTTTTTTTTTTTTTCCCACTTGGTCCGAGAATGTGCATGGTAAAAATTCGGTCCTTTTACATTTGCTTATGCTTGATTTGTGGTCAATTATGTGGCCGACTTTAGAATGCATTCCATGCTGTGATGAGTAGAACTTGTATTCTATGGTCTTTGATGGAGTGTTCTGTAGGTATCGATTAAGTCCATTTGGTCAAGAGTCACATTCAGGTTCTGGATCTCATTGCTGATTTTTTGTCCTGATGATCTGTCTAGGGTTGTGAGTGGGGTATTAAAGTCTTCAGTTATGATGGTGTTAGAGGCAATATCTTTCTTTAGTTTTCCTAGAAGCTGCTTTATGTAAGTTGGTGCTCCTATGTTGGGTGCATATATGTTTAGGATAGATATTTCTTGTGAACCTTTTATCATTATGTAGTGGCCCTCTGTATCTTTCTAAATTTTTGATAGCTTAAATGGTATTGTGTCTGAAATTAGCATCGCGACTCCTCCTTTTGTGTTCCATTCACCTGAAAATTTGTTTCCCATTCTCTTACTTTGAGTCTGTGCATGTCCTTTCTAGTGAGATGGGTCTCTTGAAGGCAGTAAATTGTTGCCTGGTGATATTTTATCCATTTTTCCATTCTATGTCTTTTCAGTGGTGCATTTAGTTCATTCACATTCAGCCTAATTATTGAAATGTGAGAGTTCATCCCTATCATAGAGTTCTGTAGAGTTGCTGTTCTTCCACTCGGTTTTTTTTCTTTCTTTTAGTTTTGGGGTTGGTTCATGTGTACTTTATTCTTTTTCCTGTACTCTTGTGAATAATTGTTCTTTTATCCTTTTCTTCTGTGGTTAGTACTTTCTTAAGTGTTTCATGTAGAGATGGTCTGTTGGCAGTTTAAGTTCTTAGGGACTGGATATCTGGGAAAGATTTTAATTTTCCCTTGCTGATGAAGCTTAACTTGGCTAGGTAGGATATTCTTGGTTGAAATTGTTTATCTTTTAGAACTTTGAAAATAGGGCTCCAAGCTCTCCTAACCTGCAGGGTTTCTCTAGATAAATCTGTTGGTATTCTAATTGTACTTCCCTGGTAGGTAGTGTGACCTTTTTCTCTTGCTGCCTTTAGGATTTTTCTTTTATACCTACTTTGTTTAGGTGAATTATGTCATGTCTGGGAGTTGGTCTTCTCATTTGTTGTCTTGCAGGGTTTCTCTGAATCTCTTGTGTTTGAATTTTTGCATCACTGATTAAATGAGGGAAGTTTTCTTGAATAATCTCATGGAAAGTTTGTTTCAGTGTGGTCTTTGTGTCTCTTTCTGCCTTGGGAAGGCCCTTTACTCTGAGGTTTAGTCTCTTGAAGTAATCGCTCATCTCTTGAAGGTTTTGTTCTGTCTTTTTGAGCTTGTTTTCTGTGTTTTTAACAGTTTGGGTTAGTTCTATATTTTGGTCCTAAAGATCTGAGATTCTTTCTTCTGCTTGGGCCATTCTGCTTTCCATGCTTATCAGTTTGTTATTTATTTCATTCACAGTATTCTTTATTACTGTTATCTCAGTCATCGGCTCCTTCCTTGTTTCTTTTTGTCTCTCCTCAAATCTTTTCAATCTCTCCATTAAGTCTTGATATCTAGGTTTGTAGTTTGAGACCAGTCATTCTGGAGGCTCTTCATTGTTTGCATTCTGAAGTCAGTTTTCTCAGTGTCTGCCCTCCCAGGCGTCTGGGAGAGACCCATATTCTTCTTTTGGTTTTTCATCATTTGAGTATATTTTTCTCTCTCCCCCTTTCCCTCCTCTTCTTTAATTCTGTTTTTTGGGAAGGTGGGATTGCTTTTGTTTCACTTGTATAATCTCCTGTACTTCCGTATGAGGGTCCTCTGGCTTTGTTCACTTTTGAGGTTGGAGTGTGGGCTGTGGGCTGTACTTTTTGCAGTTTTGAGGTTTAATTGAGGTTGAAGCTGTGATTCAGAATCTTATGCTGATTCTAGCATCCACCAACAGGTGTATGAGCACACTGCAACCTATTTCCCAGTGCCTTACAATCTGTCTGTTCAGTGGTATGTATATTTGGTCCCTGGATCAAAAGGAGGTACACAAGAGGAAAATAATAGAGGAATGGGGGTCAATACGAAGTTAGAAAGAGAGAAGAGTGAGAGGGAAAACAGACATACATACCAACTAACAGGCGAAAAATAGACACAAGGCCAGAGAGAAGTGAAAAAAACATTCAAGCAAAATTCCCTAAAGAATACTGGTAGTTACACAAAGACAGACCAATAAAATCTTGCCTTTTGTTGGGTTTTGCCTAGCAGAAACAGATAGTGTAAGTCAAAAAGCACGCAAAATGAATAAAACAGTCAAAATGATAAAAATCAAAAGTCAAAATAAGAAATCAGACTAGCTCTGGAATCTTTCCTGAGTGTCTAAAATCTCTTCACCTCTGATCTCCAGCCTCCCCGCTTTGTTTTCATTTCAGACAGCTAAATTTACTTGCAGCTTGGGTTTTCCTTTTAGCCTGCTGCCTGAGAGGTCTGCAGTGCTTAGTTGCCTTTGTCTGATTCAGCATAGGGACATGTTTTTTCTCCTGTTTAGTGACGTTACCTTAGGAACCAAGGTGGATGCTGCTCATAGGTGGGCAGGGCAATGCAAATCTCTGCCTGGAGAATGGACAGGTGGCAGTTTCTCTTTCACAGATACTTTCTCTCCGCTTATCTGGGTCCTTGGGGTATCCACTATGATGGACTGTGGTGATTTGGGAGGCAACAGCGATCAGCTGCACAGCTGGGTGCTGGATCCGTGGTGCTACCAGTGGGTTGGGGTGGAGGATGGGGTCAGGAGTTTCCTCCTCTGGAGCTGAGAGCCTCCGATCAGCACCTCAAGATATGATGTTCTCTTACACAAGCATGGGGTCGCACGCTGAGTGCCTCAGCCAGGGTGGGCCAAGAGCTCCAGAGCTCCAAAGCTCCAAAGGGCAGGCGGTGAGCCACAAGAGTGGCCCTGGGCTGCTCATAGGGTTTTTTAGCTAGAAATGGAAACAGTATCTCTGAGGGGCGGGTGTCCAGAGCCTCCCTGGGTGACTGGTGGCTTGGCGCTGGGTTTTGGGTGAGAGGATGTAGCCAGGGAGCGATTAGAGACCTGAGACTCCCGTGTGGGTGGGAGTCATGTATAGTGGAGCAGCAGCAGCCGGGGGCCACAATATCCAGCCCTGCATGGGACCAAGGGTCCCTGGGCCTCAGACCAGTGCAGCTGGTGGTGGGCAGGGGGATGGGGGAAGAAAAGTAAGAGTCTTTTTGGGAACTCACGTTCAAAGAATCTCACAGTTCCACCTATGCCATCGTCATATTCCATTTCCATATTTTTTTTTACCAAATTGCAACATTAATTTTGGTGGGTATAAGCCATATTTCCTCCAAAGCACCTAGAATTTAGTAAGTTTTCTAAAATTTCCAGTAATTTGTATTCTTTATTAGTCTACATTTTAGGAAACAAAGAAGACCAAAGCTGAAGATCAGTATAAAAATTCTTGTAGAATTCTAATGTAAGCTTCACTGACAAGAGGAAGTAATACCCCTTGGAGTAATCTTAACATGTCATAACATCTCAAAGCAAGCAAACAAAATAGATAGTCAGAATTTAAATTTTTTGAAAGTTTCTACAAAATATATATATACTTCAATGTAACATAAATGTTTGATGTTGGCAGAATAATTCACTTGGAAACAGTACTGTCTTAGTCTTTGTACATTACTATAAAGGAATACTTGAGCCTGGATAATTTATAATTAAAATAGATTTATTTGGCTCATGGTTCTCCAACTGTACAAGAATCATGATACTAGCATCTCAGAGAGCTTCCAGTCATGGCAAAAGGAGAAGAGGAGCCTATATGTCATATAATGGGAGAAAGGAGCAAGAGAGAGAGAGGTGCCTGATTTTTTTTTAACAATCAAGTCTGATAGGAACTGATAGGGTGAGAAGTCATTCACTACCATGGGGGTACCATTCATGGTGATCCACCTCCATGACCCAAACACCTCTCCACTACCGTCCATTTTCAGCATTGAGGATCACATTTCAACATGAGATTTGGAGGGGACAGATACCCCAACTGCATTAAGTACTAAGAAGTTGCATGTGAAGATATTACTGCTTTAATAATAGCTGCAGGCTGGGCACAGGGGCTCACACCTATAATCCTAGCCCTTTGGGAGACTAAGGTGAGACGATTTCCTGAGATCAAGGGTTCGAGACCAGCCTGTGCAACTTGGCAAGACCTCATCTCTACCATAAATCAAAAAATTAGCCAGATGTGGTGACACATGCTTATAGTTCCAACTACTTTGAAGACTGAGGCAGAAGGATTGCGTAAGTCCAGTAGGTCAAGGCTATGGTGGCTAAGAGCATGCCACTGCACTCCAGCCTGGGCATCAGAATAAGACAAAAAAATGAAATAATAGCAATAGTAATAATAATAATAACAACAATAATAGCTGTAAGACAGAGAGCTATGTTGTAGACTAATGTGTTCACTTTCAATTTAGTCATGGCAGAAAACTTTTATTCTCCGATTTTGTTAGCAAAAGTTCAGGACCTATTAATAAAATAGAATTATTAATATACTTATTAATTATTGTTCGGGTTTTTTGCAGAAGTCTTATGGTAGAGGGACTGTGAAAGTAAAAAAGGTAGTGTGGAGAAATCTTCAGTCAGGTTTCAGGTCTTAGTCTGAACAAGAAAATTTCTACTGGAGTAATACCATGTAAATGCAGTGTCTGTGGAAATGTCTCTATATGTCATTCTTCCCTTCATAGGCATATCATATATCACTCTGGAAGCAAATCATATGAGTGTGAGGAATGTGGAAAGAAGCCATATAAATGTAAACAATGTCAGAAAACCACTTCTTTCAAAAAAGTTCAAAGAGACGATGCACACTAAAAAGGAACATTATAATTGTCTCATATGTGGAAAAATCAAAGAATTTCCTAATTCATTTTGAAGAGATCAAAGAACTCACATTGGAGAAAAACCCCATGACAGTAAGAAATGTGGGAAAGCATTCAGTTTTTCCTGTTCTCTTAATAGATATAAAAGAATTCACACTGGAGAAAAATCCTGTGAATGTAGGAAATATGGGAAAGCTTTCAGATGTTCCAGGTCTCTTTGATATGGTGACAGAACTCATACTGGAATGAAACCCTATGAATGTAAGGATTGTGGAAAAGCCTTTAGTTGTCCCAGTGACCTTTGTGACCATCAGAGAACTCATACTGGAGAGAAACCATATGAATGCATGGAACATGGGAAAGCATTCAGATGGTTTAGGCCCTTTCAAAGACATAGGAATGCCCACAGTGATGAGAAACCCTATGTGTGTGAGAAAGGTGGGAAAGCCTTTAGATCTTCCAGTTTCCTTCAGAACCATGAAAGAACTCATACTGCAATGAAACCTTATGAATGTAAGGAATGTTGGAAAGCCTTCAGTTGACTGTATTCCTTACAAGGATATATAAAGGCTTATGCTGGTGAAAACACTATGTGTGTAAGAAATGCGGTAAAGCCTTTAGATATTTCAGTTCCATTCAAAAACATGAAAAAACTCATACTCCACAAAAATTCTATGAATGTAAGAGTTGTAAGAAACATTTGAAATGTTTCTGTTTTCTTAAAATGCATTAAAGGATTTATACTGGAGAAAAGCCTTATGAATGTAAAAGATATGGTGAAAGCTTCAGTCGATACAGTTCCTGTTGAAAACATGAAAAGTCACATGCTGGAGAGAAACACTGAATGTAAGGAATGTGGCATTTATTTTCCCACATTTCTTCAAAGGCAATAAAGAAATCAAACAACTGGAAACTTCTATGACTGTAAAAAATGTGGTAAAGCACATTTTTTCCCGTCCTTGTTGGAAACCTGAAAGGACTCACATGGAAGGAAAGCAAAACTTGACTCACACAGAATGTAAAGAATGTGTTAAAGCCTGTAGTTGTTTCAGTTGCATTTGCTAGTCTAACATAAATCATTCTGGAGAAAAATGAGTGTACCAATTTTGGAAATGGCTTTGTTTCTCTTATACTCATTCGAAGACATGATAACACATAGCACAGACTGACCTTCTACACATATTAATATAAGAATGCACACCAGATTGAAACCCTAGTAGTTTGGAAAATACAGAAAGTTCTAAATTTTAACAATTATCTTATAATTCTTGTGATAACTTCCACAGAAAATAAATATTGTAAGTTATGTTGCAAGTTAATTATAGTGCAATGCTCAAGAAAGTTTGCACCATAGATAAAATTATAGAAGGTATAAATAGATTGTATTTATCAGTTGTTCATTTTTAAAGTGGATCTCTGGACCTTACTTGTCTGCTTTTTCTAGGAAACATTGAAGTGAGAATTCTGTAGATACTCCTTAAACTATTGTATGTCCGTTTAATATGTAATATATATTTTTAAGCCAGTAAAGAAAAATTATCTCTATCCATATTAAAGTGTATTGGAGTCAGGCTTGGTGGCTCAGCCTGTAATCCCACGCATTTGGGAGGCTGAGATGAGTGAATTGCCTGAGCCCGCGGGTTTGAGATGTCTGGGCAACTTGGAGAGACCTCATCTCTACAATAAATCAAAACTTGGCTGGGCGTGGTAGCTCGCGCCTGTAGTTCCAACTACTTGGAAGGTTGAGGCAGAAGGATCGCCAGAGCCCAGCAGGTCGAGGCTGCGGTGGCTGGGAGTGACCACTGCACTCCAGCCTGGGTGACAGAGTGAGACTCCAACTCAAAAAAAATAGAAAATAAAGAATAAAAAAATAAAGTGTATTGGATATCTGGTTGAAATAAAATGTGTTGCAGCTCTATTCACAATAGCAAAAACTTGGAACCAACTGTGTTACCCATCAAAGCTGGACTGGATAAAAAATGTGGTACATATACACAATGGAATATTATGCAGCTATAAAGAAGGACAAATATATGGGCTTTGCAGCAAATTGGATGGATTTGGAATCGGTCATACTCAGTGATTTATCACAGAAACAAAGAACTGAGTTCCATATGTGCTCACTCATAAGGTGACCTTGAACAATTGTAATGCTGTGGGAAGGTGTTTGGCAGTAGTGAAAAACTGTCAGGGGAAGGTGGCATGGGATTGGCAGTTGGGGGAAGCTGCTAGGGGAGCGAGGGACATGCCTCATCAACAAGGGTACCTGCATGATCAATGTTTGTATATCTAGCCCTGAATCATACCCCACATCTTTATAATAAATAAATAATTAATTTAAAAAATAAAATAAAGCAATTGAGCCAAGCCCCAAAAAAGAAATTAAATGCACTTTTAATATATATGTAGGCTTAATTTATATACAGTTTAATATTTTGTGATTAATGAGCCATAGAAAAATGAATCTTTGTTAATTATTGGGATTCTCTTATGGCTCCTTAGATGACAGGATTTGTATATCCTCATCCATTATATTTATCTTTTTTGTATGGCAAAAATTATAGTTTTTGGTGTTAAGAAGTATCTTCTTTGCTAATAAAGTAAGTTAATATTAATGAGTTGTGGGAGGGGGTTAAGTAAATCTTTGAAGATGTTTAGATATTAATTCCATTTCCTCAGGTCTGTTTTATTTTCTTATTTTTCCTTTATGGATTTTAGTAGATTGTGTCAAGGAATTGGTCTAATTGATCTAGGCTATAATTTATGAATATGGAATTTATAATATTCTTTTATTATACTTTTAATATTTATGGGCTCAGACATGATGGCCTCTCTTTTAATTTTGATATTTGTAAATTACATCTGTCTCTTGCCTAGCCTGGCTTGTTTACCATTTCTATTGATCTTTTCAAAGAAACAGCCTATTTAAAAATTTTTTTTTTCTGCTGATTTCTTGTTTTCAATTTTATTGGTTTTTGGTCTAATTTGTATTTTATTTCTTCTAACTGATTTATGTTGCACTTCTTTCTCTCTGGTCTGAAAGTAGAAGATTATATCATTGATTTCATATTTTTATTGTTTTTAGTGTATACATCCAGTGCTGTGAATTTGTAGCACTGATTTTGCTACATCCCACAAATACTGATAGGCATATTTTCATTTTTAATACACCTAAGACATTAATTAAATTTGCACAGAACATAATTTTACTGTTTGCCTAGCAATGTGACTCTATGAGTTTTAATTACGAGTCCAGTGATTTCTCATATAAATTATCAGCTACTTTTCATTTTACTTGCACCTTTTTGAAAATTCTTTTTAGATACATTTTCTAATTTTATTTCTATGCACATAACTTAAGTGATGTACATTTAAGAATTCTAAAGAGTATGAAAAACTCTATTTGTGTTAGAAAGACTTCTTTCTGAAACAAAATCCAGTGAGTCACACATGCTTTGCTGCCATTTCTTCAGAAGACATATTTCCCGCTTATTCCATGTGAGTTCACCTACTTTGGAGACTATTTTTTTCTAATATATTACTTTTAGTCCTGTACATTTCTAATGTACTGCTTTTGCTGTGTCTCACAAATGTTGGTATGTTGTTTTCATTGTTTTTCAGTTCAATGTATTTTTGGTTTTTCTAGTGACTTCCCTTTTAAGTTTCTAAGAGTTGGAGATGTTTATGTTGTCTTTATGTTATTGGTTTCTAGTCTGATTCCATGATAGTAAGAGAACACACTCTATTTAATCTGATTTTTAAATGTGTTCAAGTTTATTTTATAGCTCAGGAGATGGCTAATCTTGCCTTATGTTTCATGGGAACTTAAAAAGAATGAATATTCTGATATTATTGAATAAATTGTTCTACATATATCAGCTAGATCCTGTTAGTTGGTGATGATGTTTAATTGTTCTAATATTTTGCATATTTGTGGCCGAAATGTTCTTGGTTCTATTTTTTGGAGAGAAGTTTTATTATCCAATTATAATTGTGTATTTGTCAAATTGTCTATTTCTCCTTTCAACTTCTTCCAATTTCTCTTACAAAATTTTCTGCTTTGTTGGTTGGTGCATACACATTTTTAATTTCTGTGCCTTCTGGATGGATTAAGCATTTAATTTTTTTTTTAAATTAAAAAAAATTATTTCTGTTGCTGTTGTTAAGAGAGACTCTCACTCTGTCATCCCAGCTCATTGCAGCCTTGGCCTCCTGGGCTCAAGTGATCCTACCATTTCAGCCTCCCTAGTAGCTAAGACTATAGTTACACAACCCACACTGGCTAATTTTTAATTTTTTTTTTTGTAGTGATGAGGTTCCACTATGTTGCTTAGGCTGGTCTCAAACTTCTGGGCTCAAATTATTTTCCTTCCTCAGCCTCCCATAGTACTGGGATTAAAAGCATGGACCACCATGCCCAGCCCTTTTTTTAAAATCAATATTTAATTTTCTCTCAAATATTTTTCTTTTCTCTCAAATTCACATTATCTGATATTAATGTAACTACTAGTGCTTTTCTTGATTAATACTGGCATTTTCCCAAGCTTTTTAGAAAGCATATACATAGTCATATTTATTAATCCACTTAATCTTTGCCTCTGATTATTTTAGGCTATTTACGTTTAAGGAAATTGTTGTTAAGACTTAGTCTGACAGTTTATTTTTGTTCTATCAGTCTTATTTCTCGATGTTATTAAGGTCATGCTTAGGTCATGTCAGGCTTGAAGGAGGCTCTGAAAAACACTGAAATATACCATGTGAATAGTTTTCAAGGTGCATCCACATTTTTCTCTCTTTCCCAGGACAATCCTTGAAAAGACCAGGAAATTCAGCAAGAATGGTATTTCCTTGGAAGTGAGTTTCAACTTGTGTCAAGAAAGAGAATCACATACCATCAAAGGCAGTTTCCCAGAGTCTTAAGTACAAGGACATGTAGACGAGATAGGCTTCACAGAATTATGGTCTTTTCCACCCAAAAGGTACTGCTGCCACCAGATACTCTCAAGATTGCAACCTCATAATTCCAATACTTAAAATAGGCACAACTGGGAAGATGTAGACTTCTCCATTTTGTACCAGACATGTCTTGGAGAAAACCTATATACCTGAATTGCCAAAGAAATATGTGTGGAAAAAAAATTCAAAATCTATGCCAGGCCATTAAGTATTTAATAATACTGAATGTATTACTCAGAATTTTTTTTGAGTTGGAGTTTCACTCTTGTCACCCAGACTGGAGTGCAGTGGCACACTCATGCCCACTGCAGCCTCGACCCGCTGGGATCATGAATGGCCTCCACATGAGTTTCAAGGAGACTGAAGGATGCCAAGACTTCAAGGAATTGAAGAATGACTGTCATACTTGCAATTTAGGTCTAGAGTATCACCTGCTCACTTAAGTTCATGATGTAGAATTGTCTTTCAAAGATGACATGCCAAAGTCAGATATCAAAAAAGAGTATTACATGCAGAATTTGGAGAGAGGGTTCTCACTCTGAAGGTTATGGCCAGTTGGCATGCTGGGGAAAGCTACAAACACCAGTGACATGTTGCACCAACTGTCCTGTACCACTCTCGAGTATCATGTGCTCCTGGATAAAAGGGAAGAGTAACAGAGGAGATGAGTATACACAGACATGAAAGGCCCAGAGATCCAGATGATCCTCTTGATGATCAGAATTTTTTTGAGTTGGAGTCTCACTCTTGTCACCCAGACTGGAGTGCAGTGGCACACTTATGAATACTGCAGCCTTCACCTGCTGGGCTCAGGTGAATTTTCTGCCTCAGCCTTCCAAGTATCTGGAACTACAGCTGCACCCCACCATGCCTGGCTATTTGATCAGAATATTAAAGACATACATTATATAATACAATCATTGACCTTGGAGCAAATAAATTTCTAAAGCAGGCTTCAACCACACCTATCTGGATCCCCCCAGAGGACTAGATTATCCATACACTAGAAATTGGTGGTCTGGGAAATACTATTACTGAGACAAACTTAAGAACTCTATAACTTTGGAGAGATCTGGACACTTTATGTTACTGTTTTGCAGACAGCAGTGTGCTTTCCTGCAGGTTTCCACAGGGCAGGCTGCAAGAGGGGCTGCTGAGAAGTCTCTTAACAAACTGATTATCAATGGCTGTAAACAAAAATAGAGAGTCCCAAGGAGCAAAAGAAAAAGAAAAAGAGATGACAGACTCTGGGATCCAGCTAGGGTCTATTCCAGCACTACCAGGATCTCTTCTTTCCTGTGCAGCTCTGGTCTTCACCCTGGAGTGTCATTTCACAGAGTGGGGCCACATTTCCTATTTCTGACCATGATATGAACCTGTCAAGGATAACAGACCTAGGAAGCTGGTCTGCTGGTCCCTCATCCTAAGATCTGGGCCAGGTTTTATATTCTGGAAGCAGAGCCCCAGTGCCATATGCTTGGCCTCAAGCCTCTGCTCCATGGTGATCAGGTGGTGGCCACTCAGGGCATGGGAGCCTGGCTATCCCTGCCTGCCTCCTTGAGTACATGAATTTGGTGACTGGTCTGCCTGTTTCTGCCCCTCCCTCATTGAGGTTTCTGGTTGTTCTTCAAGCTTGATAAAATCACAGGTTTGACCCTGCTGGGCATAAGCGGGCCCCAGATACCCACACATTGTTCCAAGGGCTCTTACCCTTGGAACAAGGGCTACAGGGGGCTTGGTCCCCTGCATGGTCATCCTGGGCATCCCTAGTGTCCATCTCCTTCTAGAACTCAGGTTGAAGCCATGTTGGGTCCCACTGGGTGTGGCACTTGTACCCCAGGAGGGGGCTCTGTCACAGTTTGGCTAGCATGAGGACCAAAGTATGCTGCTGGCTGGGGCTTTGAGGATGCCATACTCACCTTTCCCTTCACTGGCCTCCAAATTTTCAGCTTCCTTGTTAACCCTTATTTCATATAACTGAGGAGTTCTCTGGGGCTTCAGGGCAACTTGCTGGGTGCTTCCCTGGCTCCTTTAGGGCCATGTGGGTTAATGGCCCCCAAAGAAGGTCAGATGCAGGCACCACCATATGGGGGAGGGATGACTCTGGATCTGCCTCTGTGTTTCCAGTACGCTGGGCAGGTTCTGGTGTTGGAGCCCCAGTGGGGTGGCAGAGTAGGACCTGTCCTATATTCCTGGTCTCCTGGGGAACATATGGAAGAGACAGGAACCCAGTATCCTTGCTTGAATCTGAACCATGGGAGTGAGGAGAGGGGAGGTTAGAGACCTGGAAACCACCACATGACTCCAGCTTACCCTGCCCAAAACAGTGATCTACCTCACCCAAGTTTAAGTGGATGATGAACTCCACACACCCTACAAAGTCACTGATCAGTACAGTTCTGCAGATGGGTTTTCTGATGTGTTCCATTATTCATCAGTGTAAATTTTAGAAAAGTACAATAACACACATACAGAATTTATGAAATGTCCCATCAGGGACTGGAAAACAGCCTACAATCACTTTATTTGTTTGTTTGCTTATTTATTTACTTAGAGACAGGGTCTCACTCTGTCACCCAGGCTGGAGTGCAGTGGTGTGATCATACCTCACTGCAGCCTCAAACACATGGGCTCAAGCAATCCTTCCACCTTAGCTTCCCAAGTGACTAGGGCTCTTTACTCAGCTAATTTTTGTATTTTTTAAAGAGATGGGCAAGACTTGCAAGAGCCCAGGCTGCTCTTAAACTCCTGGCCTCAAGAGTTCTTCCCACCTCTGCCTCCCAAATTTCTGAAATTACAAGCGTGATCCACCACACCCAGCAAACACATGAATATTTCTGCCATGAGATGTGTGAATATCCATACTAAGTGGAATGAATGAAGGGTGTTGGTAAATCCGTGAGAGCTCAGGGTAGGTGTTGCAGCCACATTAGTTTGTCAGCTCTGGTTTCACCCAAATGATTTGTGAAATTTACCTTTTGTAGTTTATTGGACTTCAAGATTACAGAGGAGGGACGTGAACTGGGATCAGTCCCATCCCTTCTTGTTTCCTCCTCTCTCTGTCTTCTGGAAATGCTCCCTGCATAGCTGCTTGGGTATTTATCTGCCCTGTTCATCTCCTGCATTTCTCAAAGCCCAGTCTCTGAGAAGCAGCCTTTAAACGTCCCTTGCTCTGCATTCCCAGGGGGAACCAGTCATCCCACCTCTCCACCTCCGCTGTACATTGCACCTCTCCACCACCCTTGTCAAGGCGTGTCACAAGCCTATGTCCACATGCCTCTTGCACTCACTAGCTGTGAGGAGGCTGGCCAACATCTCTCATGTATCCCAATATTCTCTAGAGCCAGCTCAGTGCTTGATTCCAAACATAACTGATAAAGTGTTTGCCAGATTGAATTCACCAACCTTCCAGTCAGGTGTCCTTTCCCATGGTGTGAGTTTTCTTCCCCAACAACTGCTACAACCTACTTAAAAACTCAATAAATGCTTACTCCTCACTCAATTCCCAGCCCCGTGAGAACCAGCAGAACATTCTGTTCCACACAGTTATGTAGGGAACTTGGTTGCCATTCAGTGGACCCACCATCTTCTGGGGACTTGGACTTCTCCACTAGATGCTCTGAATCTGACTGGCAGACAAAGAATAGGTGGGAACATGGGGTTTCCTGGCAGGGATGGGGCAGGTCTGGAAGTGACACCTGCCACTTCGATCCACTTGCTACAGGATGAAACAGTCTCACAACCACACAAATAGTGGGGAAATTTCATCAAGGCATACACTCAGAAGAGGAAGAGATTTGGTGAGCATCTTGATAGTCTCAGCCACATTTCCCATCAAGACAACTTGTTTTTCAAGGGGAACAACAACTTATTTTCTGTTGAAATTCTCCAGCCACTTTTCAAACATCTTATAAACAGCCATTTCTCAAATGCCAAATCCTAGTGCAATAAACACCCAAGAGACTTTGAACCTGGACCATCAATTTGCAAGAGTGTTATATGTTCAGCAAGTCCTAGAAACAACTCTTATGATACCCTCTTATCCTCTGTGAACTACTGCCTTATAATTTTCCCTCCATCATAAATCTTTTTGGATGTTCTGTTTCCTGCCCAAGCCCTTTGGGTTCATTATGAATAGACTGAAAGGCAGGGGAGCAACTATACATGAACCACATTTTGCATTCAAAGGAATGATAAATGGGCAAAGAGAAATAAACCTGTGAAACTCAAGAAAGTAAATCATGACTCATGAGCAGGTAAAACAAAGTTCATGCGCCTTAATCATAAACAGATGTAAAAAACCTGGGTGGACCTTTCAAAATGATTGGCTTTGCTGAAACAGAAAAGGAAATGAAAGTCAGAGGAAGGAATGGAACTTTGACTTGGGGTGAAAAATTTGTATTATCATAAATGTTCTGGGTTTTTTTCAAGCTCATTAGATCTGTATTTCAAGCCCAGAATTTCAGGCAATTTAACTAAGTGGTTGACTATGCAAATGGACTACTCAGGTCTCCTGCCATGGCAAGGAGTTGGTTAATACCCCAGCTCCTGTCTCTGTATGTTCACGCCGCAGTCACATCTCTGTGGGCGGCTCCCAACCAATGACTAAGCACTGCAAAGAGGCTAATCCAGGTCCATCTCTGCAGGCACAAAACTGCTATGAGGGGCAATTTTGACTCAAGATCTCCCACTGACTGAGCCAAATACTAGAACATGGAACTGCACTATAGTCCAAGACTCTTTATACCTGTTCTTCCTTCCTCCTCTCCTGTCACAGGTGTGGAACCTGTGTCAGGTCTAAAGCCTCTTCCTGCCTTCTCCTTCCTCTGTCTTTTCTTTAAAAGCATCTCCTCCAATAAATCTCATGCACAGCTGATCTTGTCTTCCTGTATGCTTCTCAGAAGACCAAACCTCCACACAAGTTTATTCAGACTGTCGAATAAACATGCATGTTTGTTGAGCACTTGGAAGGCTGAGGTGGAAGAACTGCCTGAGCCCAGCAGGTCTAGGCTGTGGTGGCCATGAACATGTCACTGCACTCCAGCCTAGGTGACAAAGTGAGACTCCAACTCAAAAAACAGAAAAAAAAAAAACTTTCTTCAAATTTGTAGAGTCGGAACTCTGATAATCCTCATTTTTTAGATGAATAACCAATCTCAGAGGAGTTGAGTAACTTGCAATGGGTTATTGGAAAAGCTAAGAATCAAACTCAAGGTCACCTGTGCTACATTTTTTGGCTTTTGATATGCCAGAGCATATCAAATGGTGACAGTGACCATTAAGATGAGACAGTCATGGGTTCTAGAGAGTACCTTGAAGACAGCTCGGTCTCCCTCTGGCCTCTCTCTGAATCTCTCCCTTCAGTTTCCCACCCCCCTCCGGGGTCCATGAAACCACTGTCCTTTTTATTTTTTTCTGATTCGTGGTCATCTTGTCAGCAGAAGGTGTGATGATTACTGAGGTGAGTTTCTCATGGTTGAGGGTATCTCTGAATCTCCATGACTCACCTTTCTCTAGAAGTAAATGAAGGCTTAATATACTCTCTAGAGAGGCAGAGAGCTGGGTTTGAGTCCTTTTTGTCACTGATTGTACCACCTTGGCCAAGTCACTTGACATTTGAGCCTTAGTGCATAATTGATACCTGTTCACCAAACACATTATATTATCAGAAGTGAATGTGATGTCACTTTTTCCTACCTTCTCCTCCCATTGTATCCTCTTTCTAAAGAGATTCTTCTTCCACTCTGTTTCCACAGATATGGACCACACACCCATATCTGAGGGCACCTCTTGAAAAAACATCTTCCCGAGACTCTGAACTCCTCCAGGGCCCTCAGTGCTCTCAGTCTTTTCTTCCCTGAGAGCACATCAGTATGGTAGAGTCCAAAGGTTGTCAAACTTGTGTGTGTGTCAGAACCCACTGGAAAGTTGACAAAACCCGATTTCAGGGCTTTATCCCAGGTTTGAGGTGGGGCCAAGAATTTGCAACTCTAATGAGTTGCTAGTTGACACCAACACTGCCGGGACCATTTTGGTGTAGTCCATAATTTTTAGCAAGCAACTGAATGGCCAAGATGTGTCCATCAAGCTGCTTCAAGTCTATGTTCAGCTCTTCTACTTTCCAGTGGAGCCAGCTTGAGTGAGTTCATCTCTCTGAACTTCAGTCTCCTCACTGTGCAATGGAGATGGTAATGATGCACACCTCATAAAGTTATCCCAAGGAATGTGAGAGGCCATTTTTTAGTCACTGAATACGACCTTGGCAAAGTTGTTCTACCTGACCTTCAGCATTCTCCCTGGGACTTATCAAGTGCTCACTATTTCTGAGTTGTTAAACTTTCAGGGGGTTCTAAATTCCCTGGGATCATCTATCCTGCATCTCCTCACCAGGCTGCAAAGCCCAACACCCAGCAAGAACAACTTTCGTCATTATTGAACACATCTCTTTCTCAGTAGTTTCCCAGAGATGAAGGTGAGCTTCAGAGCCAAACAATAATTAGAAAATGCCAATAAGTCAAACACTGCTAGTCTCTGGTCTGGTGGCTGGGCAAAGGTGAGGCTATTTAGAATTTTGCTACAAGAAAAAAGCTTAGGACATGGCATCAGCAACTCAAAATTTGGATCCAGGCTCTTCCAATTCCTGGATAAGTAAGTTTAGTGTATTCCCCAGGACTCAGTTTCCTCATCTGTTCAATGGAGACAATAATGTTATTTCCCAGGGAGAATGCAGAAGGTCAGGTAGGACAACTTTGCCAAGGTCATATTCAGTGACTGAAAAATGGCCTCTCACATTCCTTGGGATAACTTTATGAGGTATGCATCATTACCAACTGAATGAGTTGCCAGACTGTTTTGTGAGCTGTGATCCTTCTAGTTGTGAGAAACCCAGCAGCTACCTAAATATTTGTGTCCTTCACTGATCCAGGCTATTCAGTGCTGCTACCAGTAACCTGAGTTCACCTAGTGCACCCTGTCCTTTGGCCATGCCACCACCTGGATTCTTTCACACAATGAACCTTCTTTTCTGAGAAAGGTCAGTTAATTTCTATTGATCAAATATCCTGGCCTCAGTCTACCTGTGTTTCCAGTGAACACTGCTGGCCTGTGTACCCAACCACAGGTGACTCCAAAAAGCCTTCACAAAGACTGAGTAATGCTCCAGTCGGCTACAACAAGCAAAGTCCATGACAGTGTGACCATCTGCCTTTCTCTTCTCCCTCCTCCAGGAAGTCAGTTTCATTAGTCACTGGTTATGCCTGAAAGACTCCCAAAAATCCAACAGAAAAGCACCATGAATTACTATTATCACTTTGTTCTATTTCTTTGTTCTATTGCATAATAACCCTGGTAAAGAGCTTTGGGCAAACAAAAGCCTTTTAATTATATTGAATTCTTAAGATATACTCTTAAGCTGAAGACCTGGTAGCCATTTCTTTATTCATTTAACAAATTTTGATTTCTGCTCACTGGGTGGCATACACAGTTCTTGGGTGTTGAGGATATAACAGAGAACAAAGCACAGCAGTCTGTCCTCATACACTAATACCTAACCAGGGAAACTTCTAGATGACACAAATAGTTGACTACAGAGTTTTTGTCAGATGAGCACTAGTTCTGTCTCCCTCAGTAGTTTAAGACATATTGTTCAAAGTATGAGGGCGGGAAGGACAATACTTTTTTTTTTTATTTGAGTCTCACTTTACTGCCCAGGCTGGAATGCAATGGCATGCTCACAGTCACCCCAGTGTCAGTCTGCTGGGCTCCGGTGAGGCTTCTGCCTCAGTCTTCTAAGTAGCCAGAACCATAGGCACACGCTACCACACCTGGCTAATTTTTTATTTATTGTAGAGAGGAGGACTCGCCAAGTCATCCGGGCTGGTCTCCAACCTGCAGGCTCATGAAACCCACTCACCTAAACCTCCCAAAGTACTGAGCCTTACAGGCTGAGCCACCAAGCTTGGCTGGGCAAGACTTTAGTAAGACACCTACATTTTGCTTTCATTTTTTACTGTGTCAGAAGAAATTATAACTCTTTTCACAGATCAGGAAACAAGTAAAGTAAAATGTGTTGTCTAATTTTGTAAAATTGGCTACACTAAACAGTTATTTGTGTATTTATTCACTTGTTCAATCAACAACTGCTTTAGGGGTTTTCCTATGTGCCAGGTACTAAAAAGAGAGCAATGCTGAGATAGGCTCCCTGCTCTCCACAACTTCTCAGTCTAGTATGGATGGATAATTACCATAAAGAATGAATTACAGGAATGTGAAAATAATTTACAGGGAAACAAGAAGCATAAAGCCTATGTGTGCCTAACAATATGACTCTCATATATGGGTATAATCCCAAGTATTTTACACATGTCTGTGTAAGCCTCCCATCAACGTTGCCAAGGTGTGTGATATTCTGAACCCCACTTTGCAGAAGGAAATTTGAACCAAGGCACACAGGTCACACAGTATATAAGTGCTGTGTTCAAGGAGGGAAACTGTGTGGATTTTAATGACTGTAGGTTGCTTTTTGAAGTAAAACTCTGAACATTTTCTTAGAGGCTTGTTGACAGCTTAACTTTGCTGTCAGTCTAGATTATCCTGACCCCAAAACATAAAACTTCTCATCAAATAAAACTCATTTCAAATATGGAAAGGTCCAGGAAGAGTTTTTTCCAGAATTGTGTACCTGGAAGGGTTATTGATCACATTGGGTGGTGGCCCAAGAAACAACATCAGAGAAAGCAAAAGTAATATGATGGAAGGACAGGAGATCTGGTTCCTGCCCCCTCTCTGTCTCTCTCAGTCATGTGACCTCCGGTATACTGCTAAACTTCAGATCCCCCTTTTAAGTTCATGGGTATTTCAATAAACCTCAGGCCATATTCTAAGGGAGTTCAAAATGAATGTGTTGTTTAACCTGCTAGGTGGAAGCTACATTTTTTTGTTATCATTATCAATACTATCATTGTCATTGTCATCATGACATGCCTCTATTCCCATTGGAGGTTTTGGTCCACAAATACATCAGTATGCATTTGTTGAGTGTAAATTAGTCTGGGGCATCAGAATCTTGAACCCAATGGTACCTGGTCAGTCATAGCCAAAACCCCTGTAGAGAAGAGAACTCAAGAGTTAAGACCCAAAATGGGAACCATCATCACTTCAGCAGAGTTGACCTGGCATGAACCCTATGACCTCCAGAGACACTTGACAAAAATCCACAGAACTTTGCCAGTTTAACATGCCCACCCTGTCCCACTGACCCTCCCCCCAAGCCTGTCACCCAGTACTTTCCAGTGATTCTCTGTGGGGCACTATGTCACCGCTGTTGGCTAAGTCATAATACATTTGTTATCAATATAATTCTAGTCTTGAAGGATTCTCCCCACAAAGCTGGATTTCCAGGTTCTCTGACCTCTCTACCCTTTTCACACCATCCCTGCAAGTTTTTCTTTTCTGCTATGCTGCCCAGATCACCGGTTCTTCTTGCTCAGTGCTGAGCATGTCACAGATTAGCACTCTCCACAGCCCTAGCGCCTATTAATTTTTTGTTTTCTTTGACTTCTAGCCAGCAGCCAACAACTTCCTGGGTTTTCTCCCTGGTTGCCTAAATAAGCTAAATGTTAATTTGTTTTTCACTGATTAAGTGCAGAGAAGGTGTGATTGGAAATACTAATGCTTTTCTAGGTGTCTACCCTAGCACAGTAAAAGTATTGGGTTTGGCTTAGCAGGGGGCATGGGATGTTCTTTCTTTTACAACCTTTATCTTATTTGATTCTCCCAACATCCTGGTATAGTTGTCAGTACAGGAATTATTATCTGTATTCCACTCATGAGAAAACCAAGCTCAGAGACATTAAATTAATTGCCTAAGGTCACACAACTCAAAAGAAGGTAATTGTGGCTAGAATTCAGTCAACCTGACTTGCTGCTCAGTGAAATCGTTGCAAGTGGCTCATTCCCCATCATGTTCTCCTGGACTAATAATAATCCTTTATATGATGTATTTTTATAAGCATTTTCTGGATTTTCCAGAACATATAGCATGAAATACACTATAAAAAAATTCTGTGGTTGTATATGTCTTTCACCTGGGTGCAGTGTCTCACACCTGCAATCCCAACACTTTGGGAGGTAAAGACAAGAGAATCACTTGAGACCAGGAGTTTAAGATTAGCTTGGGAAACCAGCAAGATCCTGTTTCTACTAAAATGTTTAAAAGTTGGCCAGACTTGGTGGTGTATGTCTGTAGTCCTAACACTCAGAAGACTGAGGCAAGAGGATCACTTGAGCTCAGGAGTTAAAGGCTGCAGTGAGCTATGATTGTACCACTGCACTCCAGCCTGGGCGACAGTCTCAAAAAAAGTATGCAATGTGCTGTATACTGTACTCCTTTCTTGAAGAGTCACTATGTCAATTAGCCTATGAACTCCTCTGAGAAGTCCTGCAGGGCAAGACTTAGGAATGTTGTGAATACAGCATTGTACAAATTCACTTGAGCAGGGCAAGACAAGAATAAAATTAGGAAAACCACATCCCAACAATATAGGCAAGAGATTGAAGGTATCTGGGCAAAGGTAGCAGAGATTGATAAGAAGGAGGTTGATTCTGAACATATTTCAAATGCAGAGCTAATCAGATTTGCTGGCAGACAGGTTATAGGGAGTAAGGAAACCAAGGGAGACAAGAATGATTCAAGTTTCAGATTTGAGCAACAAGTGAGAACCATTGCCACTTCCTCTGGGGATCTCTCCCTACACTAACAACCAAACTCTCATCATCATAATCTCTTACAGCATCACATCTCTTGCCTTCAGAGACCATACCACTTTAGTTTTATGTTTGTTGATGAGACAATGACTGAGTTTCTCATTTTTTGCTGAGTATAGTATCTTCAATGCACAGCACATTGTGGACACTCAATAAATATTTGTGGACAGAGACTTGTGTGCAGTATGCTTAAATGATAGCTACCATACTATTAACCAGTCTAAGATGCAGGGATGCAGGTAACATAAATATTACCAGTCACTTTAGTATGCAGTGGAGGGCTGAAGAGAAGTGGAGGAGGAGTGACTACCAGCAGAAAAAAGTCCAGTTATCATTTGAACCCAGTCTCTGTGTTTCTGAGTTGCCCTTGGGGAAGTTCCTTCCCCTCTCTGAGTTTGGCTCTTCACACTCCATTGAAGTGAGGATATGACAGCATGATTCCCATCAGCCCTGCCCCTTGCTGCCCATGAGTCCCAGTGGTTGGACAGTGGCCTTTGACCTTAAGGATGTCATGCAGCACTCTACAGCATACGACGTGGTTGATCCAATTTCCCATCCTTGAGCCCAATTTACATCCCCTAGATACACAGAAAAGAGACTCGCCATGGTGGTTGGAGTCACCAAGAAGACTTTCTGGAGATTTTCCTTAATCCTCTTTCCAAAAGTTTTAAGTGGCAGATGCATATGATGGTGTTTGGTACAGAAAAAGCGTCTTCTAAGATTTTTATTACTCTAGTTCAAATAGCAAGGTTTCAGAAAGAGCTTGCCCCATTCCTAACCCCAAAGAAGGACCACTGGGTGAAAGTCACTTGCTCCTCTGGGCCTCCCCATCCTCTGAGGCTTTTTTGTCCCTCTGAAAGAATCTTTCTTTTCCCTTCTGGTTAAGAGTACACAGAAATACAGTTCCCTTCTGGACCTTATTTGAACCATTCTTCTTCTTATTCTTCTTCTTTTTTGAGTTGGAGTCTTACTCTGTCACCCAGACTGGAGTGCACTGGCTGCTCCCAGCCACCACAGCCTCGACCTGATGGGCTCCAGCGATCCTTCCACCACAGCCTTCCAAGTAGCTGGAACTACAGGCATGAGCTACCATGATGCATGGCTAATTTTTGATTTATTGTAGAGATGAGATCTCACCAAGTTGCCCAGGTGGGTCTTGGACCCGTGGGCTCAGGTAATCCACTCACCTCAGCCTACCAAGGTGTGGTATTACAGGCTGAGCCACCAAGCCTGGCTTGAACCATTCTTCTTAACGGCCAATCTTGGGTTCTTGGACCCAGCCAATTTGCATGGACAGTGGCCTCATCACAATGTATAGAGAGGTACCCATGTCTCATTGGCTCTCTCAGTGAAGAAGAGCTCCTGGGGAGGGCTCCTGGTTAAATGATCTTTGGTTTCAGTTTATTTATTTTTGTTTTCCACCTGGCTGTGCAAAGCAAACATCTGCCCTGACAGTATCTCTCTCTGGGAACCATCCACTCTATCATTGGCTGCACTGGTGCAAATGTCATCTGTGTTTCCTAACATAAAGGCCCTGCTGGTCTCTTTCTTTCCCCAGAAGAGATCACTCCTTGATTAAGAAAAACAGTAGCTTCCCTCAAGCCCCCAGCCCCTCACTGACATCCCATTCTCCATGGTTTATACCCAAACCCAGAAAGTCACCCAACCTTTCCTCATGTTCTTACCATTCATATTATTTTCCTTGCTTTGTGAAAGATGTTCCGGTCACCATCTGCTTATCGTTACCTCAGTCTTGTTTTGCAAAGATTCCAAATAACCATCATTTTATTTCCTCCTCAAAATTAACCTCTGCTGCTACTACCTAACCTAGTTTATAGGAGAAACGATGGCAAAAAGAAGAGATGGCTTGTACCAATATTACCAACAGTGATGGTGGGATGAGAACTCGTGTTGGTGGGATGAGAACTCGTGTCTCCTGATAACAAGTTCAAGTGTTGAAAGTAAAGGTGCCAGGGTTTCACTAGCTTCCAAAGTAAGAAGAAAGATGGGAACATGGCAACAATTCAAGGTGAGAAGGGTCATCCTATGAAAACAGACAGAGGCGGGGTGGGGGGCACTTGAAGACCCATGATTTAGCTCAAGGGAAGCTCACCATGCTTTCTGGTCCCAAGATTCCGTAAAAACAAACAGTGGCAGCAGAAGATATCAGCAAGTCCTATATCCAGTCATGGAGAAGGAACCAAAGAGTCACCCAATGCACCCCATGGTTCTTTTTTGTGCCAGAGATATGCAGTATGTCACTGGAGTTCTTAGTTTCAGGTAAAACATGGAGAAAAACTAGGGAAGGGTAATTAGTGAATTGCTGGAAGTTTTTCAGAAACTCGTGGCAACAGGAGACTCAGAAAACTAGAACCATGGTAGTCTAGATGGTTAAGGAGGAGGAAGCTCAAAAATAACCTTGAAGGAAAAATGCAGCAGATTGCTACCACCACAGCTGTCTTTGCTGTGGATAAATTCCAAGTGACCACATGCTTTAGCTTTGAGGGAAACACACAGGCTTCAAAATCCCAGACACAAGAGTCATACAGTCAGAATTCAAAATTCTAGTAGTGAAGTGGCAGTAGGATCTAATGGGCCAAGCCCTGGGCATTTGCTCAACTCTGTTAGCCTTGGGGTGAACTGAGAGAGGACAGAAGTTCTCAGGCATCTGCTGTAAGTGGAGGTCATTATTCTCCAACAAGACAATGATGAGAAACCTCTGTGCCAACAAGGAAGAAGATTGGGTGCTGGACAACTCCCAAAATAAAAGCTGTGAGAGACCACCACATGGTGGACTAGCATGCAGCCCTGCAAGTCAGGTAAGTCTTCCAAAGAGTCATGGAAGATGCAGAGCACTCTAGCAATAATACAGCAAGTCCTCTAAACATGAACAGGCTTCATTCTGGAAGCATCTCCATAAATCCAATTCATTTGTAAGTCCAACAAAGTCAGTCTAGGTATCCAACTGACACAACTGGCTCTACAGTACTGTACCAGTTATATCATTGCTTTGATGGACATCCTGGGCTTGTAATAAAGATATATTACTACTGTACTCTATATAGTTCCGTGCAGTAAAGCACACAAAAGCACAACCTCCTATAAAGAATGCACACAAGTAACCATGGATGCCAGACATGTGAACTAACTTTTGTGATTAGACATGCAAACACACTTCAGCACCTTTGAAAGTTCACAACTTGAAGGTTCATATGTAGAGGATTTACTGTAGCTATAATTTATAAGCACCTACTATGAATTAAGCATGGCGGTAAGAGTCAAATCCATATATTAGCACAGGTTATTTTCACAATAGTCCTGCAAGACATTTTATTAACTATACTTCACAGAAGAGGGACTTGAGGCTCAGAGAGGCAAGGTAACCTTTCTGGGGTCACACAATTTGCAGGCAGAATTAGCACTCTGATCTAGATATCTGGGCAAAGCTGCAGCTCTTTCCACTACCTGGTACTTTGTTCTCCAGGACAGATTAGGCACCCCCATATTGCCATAGCAGACAGAGGAGGAATGAAGCACCATGGCAGACAAGTTGAAGAGGTTACTATTGATAAGGGTTTAAACCAAGTTGGTGTCTAAAGTCATCAACAAAAAATGAGAAGAAGCAACAAACTGCTAGAATAATCCCACCAGTTGCATCACTTTCCATTTTTATCTCTTTTCATATGACTTAAGCAATAAATAGGCAAGCGTTTGTTGAGCAAGACACTGTATTTGATACTGTGGGAGATGCAAGAACATGAAAGACAATGTATTTCTGTTTTCATGCAAACATCTTGGCATCTCATTGTTTTCCTATTGCTTGGAAAAGTAACTAGCAATTTGAATTATAGTGATTCAGATACTAAGTAACAAAGCTTCTGCACATAGTCAGAAGCGTTTCACAAAGGTACAAACACCTGAACTCCTCACGGAACTTCAGGTCTGAACAAGTGAAACAGAGAGAGGTGGGTGTACCTGGAAGGAGGCTGGTCGAGGCAGAGCACAGACATATGAGCAGACTGGTCTAGTGAGATGTGAGAGTAGATACCGCCATGTAGTGAGAGACAGACTTAAAAGGCAGGTTGAGCCAAGTCTAGTGGCTCATACAGGCACTCCAAGCTACTCTGCAGCTGAGGTGGGAGAATCCCTTGAGCCCAGAAGTTCTAATCCAACCTGGTCAACATAGCAACACTCCACCTTAAAAAAAGAAAAAGAAAAGTAATGGATATGAAAGTAGGTTGAAGCAAGTATATCAAGAGATTTTTTTAATCCAAGAGAATGGGCCTTGACATCTATATTAAAAGTAGTGGTAAGCTGACAAAGGTATTTGAACCAAGTATTGACCATTCAGCACCTACCTCAGATATCTGACTCATGTTTGCTAAGTGAGGGAATGAATGAATGAATGCTATGTGTAGGATGTGATGGCATGGAAAGAGTGAAGAGCCTATAGCAATGGCAGTCTGAATGACAGACGATGATCGTGGTTGATGTGGCAAAGTTATGGAAAGTTTGGGATCAATGAAAAAGTTATTTTTTAAAAAGTCAACAAAATGATTGTTCTTAATGCACCTTCACATTCTGAGTGGTAACTTACACCAACACAGAGGGGAGACATTCCTCTAATAACCCCTAAATTCAAAAAGCCATAATTCCCACTGTGATGCTATACACGTCTCTAGCAGGACAAATATCTAGTCAGGGAAAGACAATACAAAGCAGATTTTTCAAATTGGAAAGTAAAAATATAAAATCATAATGTGTATAAAGCCTCAGAGGTGACATTTCACCTTTTCTAACTGGGTAACAGAAGTTCAGTTTACTTGTGGTGAATGAAGAAATGCAGATTTTGTCATGCCCAGCCTGCAGATGGGAAAACTGAGGCTCACTCAAACCCAATAGCTCACAGTGACTTGACTCCAGGTAAACTGATTCTAAATCCTGTACTTTTTGTCCTTATTCCATGTGGCAGAAGAAGATGAAAAGAAGAAAAGAGAAAGATGAAGAGAGAGAGGCACACCTAGGAATCTCATTCGTAGATGCCCCAGGAGGCACAAGGTGGGACTATCCCATGTGAGGGCCCAAAGTTGAGTGGCTGCTGAACTTTCTCTCTGGTGTAGAACTCTCCTACTCACCTAGGAGAATCTGCAGTCAACAATAATTTATTTTCATTCCTGAGAGACAAGAGTAAATTGGTTCTGTTTGTTTGTTTCTTCTGACATGCACAGACTGCATATACGAGAGGGGAAAACAAAACAAAACAGAATTATCTTTTGGAGGGCAGACCCCTTATAGTACAGGCTTCCCCTGCTAGGTTCTAGGAATCCATCGACATCAGTGGACCAACTAGCATTGTGAGATGCTGTGTCCAGCTTTGGTGAATATTTTTTTGGAGATTCTTTCAATGTGTTTGCCCACTTCATGATGGGTGATTTATGAGCACACCCGCCCACACCAGTGCTAAAGGTTCAGCAGTTTTTGATAAAAAATGACATGACCCCGTGGTCTCCCCCTCTCTACTATTCACCCAAACTCACCCTGAGTGACGTTCTTTTTCATTTCCCCAGATGAAAACAAATCCTCCAAGGGAAACATTTTGCCAGTGTGAAAGAGGTGAAAACAAAAATGGCAGAAGCACGGAAAGGCATCAAAATGGACAAGTTCAAAAACTATTCTGAGCAGTGAAAAAATTCATCTCAACAGGTATATTATATCAAATGGAAAATACTCTGGAGATGACTGAAGTTTTAACATGTAAGAAGAAATGCACAATTTTCTATAAACTTTGGGGTATTGGGTCCCCCACATATATAACCAGTGTTTTTTTTTTTTCCAAAGCTCTGTTGGTCAATAAGCACCAACTTTTTTCATTCCTCCTACCTGCACCATTCAGTCATCAAATTTCAGCAGATGTGAGGGAGCTGTCACCAAGGCACTATGCCCCAGAATTGCATCAGGATACAATCCTTCCCATCAAACAAGACCTTACAGTAGAAAACAAGTCCTATAGCTTCAACAGTTTGGATTCTCAGAATGAGTGAAAAACACTGAGTTTCCATCCCTGGAGGGATCAGAATGTGGGCCACATCATGGGTGGGTGTTCATTGTGCTTCCATATCCTCTTCATGACACAGGGTCTACCAGGGAGATGACTGAGATTTTATAACAACTTAATGAGACACAGTGGAGCACAAAGGCTCTGAGCCACAGCCATCTTTGTAAAGTACAGCTAATGCCATCAGCTCTCCAATAAAGATGGAGCAGAAGGGTTGGTCATGTCCTCATCTGCATCTACTAGGTCTCTGGAAACCACAAGTAATGCTTCTCCTCTGTGATTCAGTCAGCTTCTCTGAGTTCCACTGACAAATTGGGAATGATCCTGTCAGCATGAATCAAAACTCGACACTTCTTGGATAGCATCAACCAAGAAATGAGCTTGAGTAATAAGTAATGACAGCTGGTCACATCCTGCTGGACACTCACGAGGTTGACCTCTCTTCACCTCCGCTACTGTCTGCCTTTTCTCCAATCTCCTGCTAATATACCAGGCAGTCTTTGTCTCTGCTTCTTTCTGAAACCAGAACCCAGAGCTAATGGGATTTGTGAAAATTGTTGTAACCCAGACTAGACCGACAGTATGGAGCAGCACATTGAAGGATTATGGTCACGCCAAGACTTTGCTCCCCTCAGTCCCAGAAGCAGCCCAAGTTCTCAGGAATACCATTCTTCTCTTTTGCCAGGTTCACTGTACAAAAGTTTTCTTTTTTTATGTGTGCCAAGAAGTTCTTAACAAATGACAGTGAGGGGAATCATTGTCACAGATTATTGAAGAAGGAAATTAAACTTGAGACTTTTTGAAAAACAATTAGGTAGTATTTATCAAAACCTAAAAAAAATGCATGCTGTTTAAGCCAGAAACACCACTGCCAGAAATGTAATCGAATCTAACAATTAGGTATAAGAAAAAAGTGTAAGGATGTTTATGACAGTGGTGTTAATAATAAAGAAACATGATAAACAACCTATGTATCTATACATTGGTCTTTGGTTAAGAACATTATCACATATTTATACTATGTAATATTCAACAGCCATCTAAAATGGTGTAGACACTTCCTGGTTGTTCAATAGCTAAAATTTGGTACTCTCAAAAGAGTGTAAAAATCTTTTCATTGATTTAGCAGGAAGTCAGTGAAATATTACTAAGTGGAGGGGGGAAAGATTAAAAAATAATAGTTGGAGTAGTATCTTATTACTGTTCAAAATTATAATGCATTAAAGTAGTCATATATTCATAGATGTATATATTAAGAATATGATGGAAATCTGTGTTGTGACATACTTTCACAGGAATAGAAAGAGACTGACATGTAATTCCTGCTATGGTGATGAGGTTGCCCTGGGATTTGATCATCTGTTAAGTTAGGTAAAGTCAAATCCTGAGTGAAAGGAACAAACCTTCTCTGAAATGGGAGGTCCTTCTAGTGACTGGTTCACCAGGAAAAAGTTATATCTCTTAGAAATTAAACATTTAAAGACTCATGTTCCTCCTGAGTAAGAGAAGGGGTTTGTCCACATTGAAGCCAAAGTGTTAAATCAGGAAGCAGAATGCCAGAAACCAACAGGACAGTGGCAGAAGGATGAAAGGAAAATTGATTATCCCATGGAAAGCCAGATCGTCCCCACATGTCCCTCTTCCAGGGACTAAGGGATCTGCCACTGTGAGGTCATCCTCTCCTTCTCCACCCTGCCACCCCCAAGTCTCTCCATCCCTGTTGGGTGCTGACTTTGGACAGCCTGCTCTGCAGTTATTGAGAGAAATTGCATTCTAAAAACATCAAGAGAAAATGACACTCTCCTAGTGAGATATGTCCATACGACTATTTGAGACACATTGCTGAGTCAGGCACACCTTTGTCATGGGGATGACAGCATCATTCCCAACATGCTTTTAGGCTTCATGCCACTGCCCCAGAGGTGGGAATACTTAACCTTGCTGTTGGAGCAAGATAAGACCTTTAAGACTGCAGTCTCTGAGGGAACCCCTGAGGCCAAACTCAGACATTCCCTACCATCAGGATCAGTCATTTTCCCCTCCCTGTCTACCACATCAGTGACAATGACCAATGTGGCTGAAGAGAATCAAATGAGCCTGCACCAAGGATGGAAACTGCACTCAGACCCTGCACAATAGAATTATACCCCTATTTTGTGCTCACCACTTCTGAAAGCTCTTTCATCTAAAGATACATTCACAAACATATGTGGAAGGACTACAAAAAGTTGAAATTATTTTTTGGATTACAGGCTCCCTGTACTACAGACTTCCTCCACTATGTACATGTTCTAGGGGTGCATTGGCATCAGTGTACTAGCTAGCATTGTTGGGAGAGGCTACGTTTGGTTCCAGTGACTTTTTTTTTCTTGGAGAGTTTTTCAATGCATTTGCCCATGTCATGATGTGTGATTTATGAACACATTTACACACCCACTGCTCTGAGTGTTCAGCAGTTTTTGACCCCAAATGGCATGATCCCCATGCCTCATACTCCCTATTCACCTCACCTTGCCCCAAGTGACTTTATTTCCCTCACAGATGAAAAAAGTCCTCAAAAGAAATGTTTGCCAGTGTGGAAGAGGTGAAACCAAAAGTAGCAGAAGCACTAAAGCACATCAAAATGGATGAGCTGAAAAATTATTTTGAGCAGTGAAAAAAGCATCTTGATAGGTGTACTGCATCAAACTGTGAGTACTTTGGAGGTGACTGATGCTTAAACGTGTCAGAATAAGTACACAATTTTTTATAAATAAATTCCAAAGTTTTTTGGGTCCCTCTTTGTAAGCACACAGGCCCCCATCTGGTACACTCAAACACACACACCCATGCACATGCACGGGTCTCCTGAAGCAAATACTGTTTGGAAATATCTGAGGGCAGTGACTTGTTAGCTCATTGAACTTGAATTACTGCAGCAGCAGTAATTTTTCTTCCAAGTCAAAATTGTATTTGTGTCAATATCTGAGTCTGGATGCCACATCACTGGGTAGGAATTTCACACTACTGTGTGGACAACCGGTCCCTAATCATACTTGCTAAGAGCATTTTGCTTTCTGACTCTGGCCTCCTTGATGTGAAGAGCTAATGGTAGGAAAAGCAGCAATGTTGTTCCATGCCATTGGGCAGTCCTTAGGATTTCTTCCAATCAAGAAAGGAAGCTATCGACCTCCCTGGGACTGTCAAGGGGTCCTGGGTCCAGGAACTACTTATGCAGGATAAATGAAGCTGAAGTTGTCTAACTTCCCAGCCAGATCTAATTAGTAAACACCTTCAAATGGATAAACTGACTTCTGAAGCAAAATCTGTCTGCTGCACAAAGCAAATGTGGACAAATAAATGTTTAAAGGACACATCCACATAGGTGGAGGGGGGAGAGGAAGAGAGATTAGGAACAAATATGAGTTAACTCTGGGAGCTCTGTTGTGTAATTGTCTGTGACCTTGCTCCTTCCATGGACCAAACTTGCCCCTTTCCAGGGCTTCTGTGAGACCTGGCTCACTAGACACTTAGCTACCCAGCCTCAGAGAGAATTGTCCTAAGACACAGACTTGACCTTATCATAGCCCTGGTCAGTGTCCTGCTTGCAGAATACCACAATTGTTGCGAATGGTAAGGTTGAACACGATCTGTTTAAGGGTCTAGAATAAAACACTGCTATTCAGCAAACTCTTATTAACAGACAATGATTATCAAAGTTGCTTTGTTTTTGTTTTTTAATTTTTTTAAATCCAGCACTAATGTAACCTAAAAGCCTGACTCTTCAATGGTGGTGTTTCTGGAAACACCAGCAAGTTTAAACTGCACCTCTGCAGAAGACCAGCCCTGGCTATGACATGTCCAGACTCTTTATGCTGTTTTAATAGCTTTTGGCCAATTATCACTGGTTCCCCCATCATACTGTGCTGGAATAGAAACTATCAAGACCTCCCATGTCACAAAAGGCTTTGAAAGAATCAAAAGAATGTGTGTGCTGCAGCACAAATGAACTATAATTAGATCCACCTCAACCATTACCTCTCTCAAGAACCTTGAATCTCTCTCAAGAGAGTTTTATAACTGGATTTTAAAGTAGGAATTATACTTGAAATCAGAGTTCAATTCTCTGGAGGGGCCCAGATAGGAGGGCAATAGGAGCTTCTGAATGCACTTTATTTCAGAGGGGAGGTAATACTGGGGAGTGAAGGATACCTTTCCCAGAGTGCCTGCTGTGTTTCAGCATAGTCCTGGGTGCTGTTGTCTGTTCATCATCTCACTTGCTGCTCATGGCAAGCCTTCCAACTGAGTAATATTATATAATATCATCATATCACAGAGGAAGCTAAGCCTTGAGTACACAGGTGGGCTACACACAATCCAATATCTGTTTTTTTGTTTGGTTGGTTGGTTGCTTGGTTTTATGTTTTTGTCCTACATTGATCATTCAGTCAAAAAACTTTAAATTACTTAAAGGTAAGTATTTTCTCCTTCCCACTGTATTCCCAACAGACAGCTGAGTGTTAGACTCCTAGTCATTCATTTATTCATTCAAAGCATATTTATCAGACATTAGGGATATAACAGTGAACAAAACCAAAGAGGTGCCTGCTATCATGAAACTTAGATTTTAGCAGAGAGAGAAAATCAATCAATCAATAAGTTGGAAGGAAAGAAAGAAGGAAAGAAAGAAGGGAGAGGGAGAAATTAAATTATCAGAAGGTGAGGAGTACCTTACAGAGAATTGATATTGATAGAAAAGGATGAAGAGACGTCACACGGCCCTCAAATTGGGCATTCAGGATGGGCTTCTCAAAGGAGAAGACCGTTAAACTTAAACCTAAGTGGCAAGAAAGAGGAAGCCATAGAAGGGTAGGGGGAAGAGATTGCAAAGTCCCTGAAAAAAGAAGGAGTTTTAAGGGCTTAAACATCTGAGAAAACATCAATATGACTAGAGCAGGGCAGTGAACCCAGGGAGAGGCATACAACATGATGTGAAAGAGATGGGTAGGAGCCAAGTGACACAAGGCTTTGTAGGTCAGGGCAAGGCTCATTCATCAAATATTTGTTAAATGAATAAATGCATAGGCCTTTGAGCACTATGAAAATGGAAGTGCCAATAGTCTTTCAGGAATTCATACATGCATCAGAAAGACAAGTGAAATCCACAGCCATTAACTCAAGAACTATTTCCTGGGGCACTATGGTGTGCTGGGCACTGCAGATAGAGTAGACAGAGTAAATGAGTCATGTTCTTGGCCTTCTGCGGGACCACTGCCAGGGAGAGAAACGAGACCACAGGACAGAGCAACGGGTTCTTTAATTTGCAGAAATGCTATGTGAGCACATGGGAAACATCAAACTCAGCCTGGAAAAAGTCAAGGAAAAAGTGAAGACAGCACAGAAACTACAGTCAAGAAAAAAGCATTCAGAGGTGTGTTGGTCCCTCTGGACTAGAAAGGTCAGGGAAAATTCTCACAGAGAAAACTGGACTTGAGCTGGATCTGTAGAGCTTAAAAGTAAGAAGGAAGGGCACCAGGCTGAATAACAAATGCACACAGGTTTGAATTAAAGGCCAACATTTTGGTGAATATTCAAAGCTCCCCATAGCTCCTTCCAACCAACACCTTTCCAGCACACACACATATCAGCCCCCATGTTCATTTCCCCTCTACTGAAACACACCTGAAATTACCAGCTAGCACAACCCCAAATTACTTAGTGTGCTAGTCATTCGGAAATGAAGATCTGACTTTCATTTCAACTAGGGAGATGACTTGCATCCTCCTGATTGTTGAACATCCAAAGAGAGGCAGAACCCTAATTTCACCAGTTCCTCTTCCTTGGCAAAGAGATCCATCCTTCAATGCAATAGAAGTTGGCTTCCTTGGTACAGCTCACTTTAGCCTCAGAAGTGTGTTGATCAGCTATTTCTGGGTGAGAATTATTATCACCACCTCAGAGGCATTTAATAAGAAGCATTCATGTCACACTTGTGGAAGTCTGGGCTCACTGGGAAGTTCTGCTATGTCTTGCCTGGTAGGAAGGTGGCTCTGTTTCACATGTGTCTCATCTTGTCTGGGACCAAAGGGTTAACTGGGATGTGTCATCATCGTGAGAGCAGAAATACAGGAGAATTAGCAAAAACATGAGATGTCTCTATGGTGCCAGAATACTTGGCACTCCATGACATTTACCTTACTTCATTAGCCAAAGTGAGACACATATCCCAAGCTCAAAGTCAAGGGAAAGTACATGCTGCCCCTGCAAGACTATGGCAAGAAGGGATACATTAGTGGTAAGAATTGTAACCAGTTATTCAATAAACAATAAAATTTATAAATTATTCATCACACTTCTCCTTCTAATGTTAAATTTCAGAAGGTAGAACTATGCTCATTCACAAACATCCTTTTCTTTTCAAGATAAGCTTCCTAACCTCCTTGTCCAACATGTTTTCAGAGTCTTTCTTCCCACCTTGACCTGAACACATTCCAGTTTGTAAACATTTCTAGCTACTGCTTGTGAATGATTCTTGCAATCTACTGTGTGCATGGTATTGTCTTCCCAAGTGGATCTGTTAGTGCAGGGCAGCAGATACATTTGTTAGGATTCAATGCCTACCAAAACATTCCAAAAGTTAGCTTGGAAGTCAGCAAAGCAATTGTTCTGGTCTAGGTTGGGCTTAGTTGATCCCCACTGGGCTCACTCATGTGTCTGCAATCAACCAGCAGGTCAGCTAGAGGTTGGCTGGTCTAAGATGACCTGAGCTGGGCCAGGTGGGGTCTCTCTCAACATTGTCTGCCTTTTTCCAAAAGGGTAACTAGGACTGTTTCATATGACTCCATCAGGGTGTCATGAGTTCAAGAGTGGAGGATGCACATTTAAAGAATTGTCTCAAATGACACAACATCACTCCTGCCACATTCTAATTGCCATCACAAGTCATGGGGTCAAGACAGAATGAACAATTAGGGACACAGACTCCACCTTATATGGGAGAAGTTGCAAGATACAGTGGTCATTTTTGCAATCTCCCCCACAGAGATAACTTTGTACTATATGTTTATGAATGAACTGAATGTAGCCAAGCTTCCCTTGGATTTTGGCCACACTGCTGACTCACAGAGAAGCCAATGAACAACCTTAGACATTGAATCATGAACTGTATTTATGCTGTGAACCAGGACCAAAGTGTAACCTTCATCCACAATGTTATCCCTATTGCCTCAGCCAGCTTTAACCCATATTCTTTCTTATATCAATCCTTCATCTCTCTTTTTAAATAAGTTGCTAAATTCTGAACATCTTTATGCATTTTGTTACTGTAACTGGTATGAGAAATACATTGCTATTAGACTGGCTCTAACAACAGTTTAAGGACAAGGATGACCACATTGTTTAATCTTCCTGCACATCCTGTGGTAGCACCTAGCTTGTCCTTGGTCACCACATGAAGTCATATAAGACTGAATCAATACCCAATACCACATAATTACAATGGGGTGACTAAGTGACTCTTGAATCATTTTTTCCCAGGAAGACCTATTTTAAAGATGAAATATATGAAAATCCAACATGAAAGACAGATTAACAGGAGACTACTTTAGCTGGAAGAAAGAACATTCCCGAAGTTCTTCTTATCCACTTTTTTTCATTCCCATCTCCCCTAAGGTATCTGAGGTCTGAGGCCTCCTCAGATGTCGTGGAATAAAACTTGAAAATCACCAGATGATGTCAACATTCTTCAAAATTTGGCAGATATAACCCTCAGTAAGAAATGCACATCACAATATGACCTAGAACAACACATACACAGAGATAACCAAAACAACGGCTTCTCGACACTGCTTTACCCTAAGTGCAACACAATTTCATGTTTTCTATTCATTTCATTTTTAAATATTGGCCATGAAATATTCAGTTGATTTTACAACTGATTAAACTAGCCCTGGCCCACAGTTAGAAACCACTAGACAAGATGATCTTGAAGAGGTCTTTCAAATTTTAAACTTTATTGGTCTATGCTTCTATGGTGTCTGTATTCCTGGTTTTCATGTTTATTCTCAGGGCTGAGAAGGTGATAGACACCATGAAAAAGAGCAGAAGTTGCATTCCAGATAACAGCACTTTCCAGGAGAATGGGGATTACATGACCTTATGGACACAGGTAAAATCAGTAGGTTATACCTGTGAGAAGAGTTTACTCTGGAGTTCGACTCCCTAATTTTAAGTCCCAGTTCTGTTGATTATAGCCTGGGTTACTTGAACTTATTGCCAAATCAGTCTGTCAGTAATCACCTCCTCTGAAATGTAGGACTAATAATTGATACTTACCCCACAGGGTTGCTTACAGCATTAAGTCATCTGATAGGGCTGCTGGGAGGATAGTCAAATTAATTTTGAAATAATGAATGCACGACACATCTGAAACAGCACCTGCCACATAGTAAATGCTCAATAAAAAAGGAGGAGGCAGAGAACGAAAAACACCCTAGAAATATCTGGCCAGGAAAAAAAAGTTGAATTGCTTTGAAAATCATCTTTTCATCTTTTTAAAATAATTAAAGGGCATTAAATTTTTCAAGACATAGTCAGATCTTACTTGTTATCTCAGGTGTGGTGCATTGCTCTACAATACAGAGCCCTGTTAAAAAGTTCCAGCAACATGAAATCATGAAATCCATCACTATCTTGTGTGTGTGTCTGTGTGTGTGTGTCTGTGTGTGTGTGTGTGTGTGTGTGTGTGTTGCATCTGTTTGGCTCTGCAAACACAACTGTCTTCAGTGTGCCATACAATGTGCTAAGATTACAGGATAATAATTAAGGCATGTCTCTACCCTCAGGAGACCTAATACCCATCAATATCTCAGGTTCCCTCTGTCTCTCTCAAGCTCTCTCTCTTTTTATTGAACACTCACTATACTGCAGGCACAGGGTCAAGTGCTTTACATATACCACACCACCTAATCTTCATAGCAACCCTATCAGATAGGCTTCATGACTGCAATTTCACAGTTGAGAATCCCGAAGTCACATAATTGTTTGGAGGCAGAGCAAGAATGTGAACTCAGATCTCTCTGATTACTAATCCCCAAATCCTCTATAATCTCCTGTGGGGGCAGAAAGGTGTGCCCCTTTCCTCACCCATTATAAGGCTGATACTTCTACAAAAAATGGCAGGTTAGTAAGAGAAAAGCATGACAAATTGTTTTTTTATCAAAGTTGTACTTGTCATGGACCCAATGCTATGGGAAAATGATCCATTGTTATGTATTGAGTAGATGAAGAACAGCCATGAAGAAGTAAATGAAGAAATGTGATTGAACAGGGGGGTGCCATCTAGTGGCAATAGGCCTCGTGGGGATGCTCAGCAAGGCCTGTCTGTCTAGGGTCTTTTGGGCCTTTCTGTGTGGCATTCCTTCCTCACGGAAATGGGGCAGAACCCTTCAGAATGATGATCTTATGGCTATCAGACAAGATAGGTCAGAGAATATCTTTAAGGCCAGCTCTTCTACAGAAAGATAGGGAAAGGTAGAGTGACATTTCTCATTTCCATGACTGGCCTGGACCAAAAGGAGAGTAGGAGGATGGAGGGCAGAGAAGGTCAGGAAGACAACCTCACTTTGGAAACTTCTTCAGTTCAAAGTGCTCAGTATGCCAAGGTGGCATAATCGGATGCCATGCTCTGAGTCTCAACATGCCAATTCTACTTCCATAGGTTGATAAAGTAGATAAAAGATCTCCAGATAAAACACAAAATACAAGTTTAGTGGTACTAGCCTGTGTATATCATAATAGCACAGGGTAGAAGTTAAGAACATGGACTTTACCAGGCGTGGTGGCTCATGTCTCTAATCCCAGTACTTTGGGAGGCTGAGGCAGGACGATCGCTTGAGCCCATGAGTTCAAGACCAGCCTGGGCATCATAGTAAGACCTTGTCTCTACAAAAAGGTAAAAATAAAAAAAATTATTCAGGCATGGTGGCATGCACCTGTCGTCCCAGCACCTTGAGAGGCTGAAGTGGAAGAATTGCCTGAGCCCAGGAGGTTGAGACTACAGTGAGCCATGATCATGCCACTGAACTCCAGCCTGGGCAACAGTCAGAATAGACTTTTTTAAAAAAGCAACAATGATAAAAGAACGTGGACTTCAAACTTGGCCAGATCTGGGTGGAAATTCTTGATTCTTGCTGTACCACTTAATAGCTCTATGAAGAGAAAATAGAAAGGATTGGATGAATACATGATCTCATAGAAAATGTATGTAAATACACACACACACACTCTGGACTCAGTGCAGAGAGGTACCTTAATAGAACATCACATTCCATCTCCTTGCTTTGCCGCTGTGGGGTTGTGGGTACAAGGCATTCACTGCCTGTGTTCCCACAAAGGATAAATGACTGTCACCCTCAGGTGCCCAGGCTCCAGACACCAGTCAAGTGCTTTGAGTGGCACTCTACCCCAGGAGCCTATGTCTTCCAGCAGTGAACCCAAGTGTTCAAATTGTTACTCCCAAAGTCAAAAGAAAAGGCTGTCCCAGATAAGGCAGAATTGTGGAGGAAGAAAGTACATCTCCTTCTGAGGGTTTTTTCTATCTGTTCATTCATGAAGGTCAAGATGAGGGCAGAGGAAAGCTCTCATGACTCTTGGATCTCCACACCAAAAAATGCAGGAGAGGCTTTAAAAAAATCAGACTACAGGCAGAAATTCAGACAGGCTCCCCCACATGTTCTGTTCCTGATGGAGACTGTCAGCTGTTCTGTTGCTAGGAGACCAGAGTAGGTGAGAAAGGCCAACAGCCATATTTTTCAAACTTATCTGCAAAATCAGATTGTCTTTGCTCCCTCCAGGGGTTCAGCTCCCTTAAGAACAGGATATTAAGTGAGGTGGATGGAGAGGATGAGGCTACATCTTTTCAAGAAATGGACTGAGTTTTCTGGACATTCAGTGTCATCCAGCAGAGCCCCAAGAACCTAGCAATGATGGATTTGATGCAATGTATGGGAAAGAGCAGCAGGGTACATATGACTCAACAAAGCATGATAATTTGCATTCCTGTCTTTTGGAAAACTACACTTATCAGCACCAACAAGTACCATGGGGTCAGCGAGAGTACTGGGCTGAGTTTGTCATTGGAGAATTAAAAAGAAATTTAAAAAACAAGCAGGGGTTGTGAGGAGGTGAGTTTTTGAGTCTCTCCAGGACTTTCCTCTTCAGTTACATTCCAATCAGAAAGACAGAAACTGGCACAGCTTAACGTCAGAAGCATCCACCTGGAATGTCAGAAGCATCCACCTGGAATGTCAGAAGCATCCACCTGGAATGTCAGAAGCATCCACTTGGAATGCAGGGCTCCTGAACTCAGACAACCCCTGTGGTGTCCCTGGGTGGTCTACACACTGCACTTACCTGAAACACACCATCAGGAGGACAGAGGTCGAGCCAGAGCTGGGTCAATGGGCAGGTGACACAAAACCCATTCCACAGGCTTTGTGCAGGCACATAATTCACACTGATGAGCCCAGCAGAGATGGAAAATGAGCCTTTGGGAATGACCAGAACATTTTTTTGCCCTTAGAAGAAAGCAAGAATGTGAATTAACTTCCTTCATCTCAGGATTTTTACTTGCCAGTCTGAGAAAAAAAAAAAAACCCTAGGGTAAACTTCCTTATTTCTGAAGAGCTCTAAAATTCCAAATGTGAGTATTTTGTATATAGACATCAAATTCCCCATTCTATCCTTTTAAGGCCCCCCTCCTATCCCTCCTAAGGTAATCAGGGTAGCAATCATTGTCACACTAGTTTAAATGAGAGCATAACTCATTGTACCCAAAAGCATGTCCCAGCCAGCAGAGAATTGATCACTGGTGGAGCATTTTTGCTAACCACATGCAAATCACCACACTCCCTCCTCCCACCTCCAAAACCAGATCAGAAGAAGGGAAGGCATCACAACAGATGTGCCACTGACAGCAGGAAATGGTAGAGTTGAGTGTGGAGTGCCATGTCCCCGAGAGTCTGGGATACACAGGCTCTGATGAATAAAAACAGCCAGACCAAATCAAACGCATACTATGAACAGGCAGATGGTAAAAACTTGGTGAGCTTGTCCTACTTAATTTCCACAACAACCAACTGGGTACGTGCAACAACTTCACAGATTCAGAAGAATGATAGCCTGGCAGTCCCTATCACACGGAAGATGAAAACTTTCTGCTAAAACTATGATGACTACTCAGGTCAGCTGTCAGAGATGATGTAATCTTTCACATAGGACGGCAATTAGCCAAAACAAACCCAAACTACTGCTGCCCTTCATCCCTAATGGCCCATCTGGGTTTGTGGCTTTGTCTACCAAAAAGACACATTGAGCAGCACGTGAAGGAATTGTTCAATGAAGATTCTAGAATGAGGTTACATGTGTCCTTTTGGAGAAACTGACAGATGCACAAGAGGTCAGACAGCCAAGCTGAGGGAGACCACAGGCAGCAAGTCCAATATTGAGCCAACTATCCTTTGAACTCCAGAGTAGGAGAGGACAGAGTTGGGAGGAGACAGAGACTAGGACGACCACAACATGGACCACAACATCAGGACAGATCCCAGGAGGATGTTGGTTGTGAACTGATTGCATGATCTCAACATTTTATTTATGAAGATATCAGAATGTAGTGGCACTGATCAGTAGCCTTGGTCTCTCTAGCAGTCTGATAAGACTCATTCTGTAACCTCGGGCAGGTCACTTCTTCCTCATGGGACAGAAGGGCTGAACCAAAAAACCAAGCTCAAAACCATGGTTGTGCTTTCTGTAGAGATGTTTACAAGGTGTCTGTGTCATGGGATTTAATCAGAGTATATGGCAAGAGTTAAAATAATAAGTCATAGAAATATATAGATTTGTGTTTTGAGAAGGTAGTAAGAGTGTGCTGGATTCTTCTTTTTGTTGTATTGGACATACAGAATGTCATCCTCACAGGAGATGCCCCTTAATTAGGGGTGTACTTAGGGGTGTCCTCTGCTATATCTAGGATGATGGCAGTCACCATCAAGTTAAAGTCTCACTGTGTGAGCTGAGCCATTAGGAGAATTGTCACTTAATATTCATCCGTGTCCAGCACAGTGCAAAGTTGTTGAATAAATGTTCATTGAGTGAATTGGCATCTCACTGCAACTTAATTTTGAGTTGAAATAAAAATCTTCCTTTAGTGATATTTGAGATGTTGGTACACATAGGACAACATGAGTAAGTCAGTCAGGGCCGTGACCGTCTCCTACTTTGCAAGTTTGCCTCTCCTCTTTACAAAGTGCCTTCTTCTCACACTGGCCTAGCAAACTCCTATTCTTATTTTGAAAACATTCTCAAATATGTCCTCCCTCAAAACCCTGTCTTTGCCCCAGTCTTAAGGATAACTGATCACTTGCTGTTTTGTGGCCACATGGATGCATGGAAGACAATGCCTGGCAAATGGCATCCGCCTTAATACATTTTGATTAAAGAGCAGATGAGTGAATGAAGAGTCTGTAAGCATACTGATAATCGAGATCCATCCATCAACATAATCAGGTGCCTACTAAGTATAAGTCATCATGTCACTGCCTTCTGTTAGAATTGTCTTCGCAAACACCTTAGGTGTGTTGGGGTTGCAGAGGGGGGGATCTATATAATAAAATCACTGTAGTTTTTGTTGTGCCTCAGTATCTCCCATAGCACTCAAACTGGCCCCAATTATGAACATTCTCCAAAACATAGAAGACAAAAGAAGCAGTAATGCCAGTATCACCTCTTCTTAAGTGTTAATTATTGCAAAGTGCAGTGTCCAATGGCATTTCGAAGGGTTTTCCACTCATTTTCAAAAGAAAAAGCAGAAGCTACTGCCTTCTTTCTCTGAAATAACATTTGTCATGTTCACAAGTGTCTCTGACTCATGTAATTCATCATTCAGACACACATTTCCACTGGGATCTGTCCTCTTTCTCCATGAATGGGGAAGGATGGTTCTAGCCAGAGAACCCAAGTTCTCCAGGAGTTGAGGGCAATGTCTTTTGAAGCAGAAGCTTGAAACAAGAGCTGATTTGCATTTCTCTGATGATGAGTGAGACTGAACACTTTTTCATGTGTCTGTTGGCTGTCTGTATATCTTGTTTTGAGAAATGTCTATTCATGTGTTTTCCCCACTTTTTAATGGGGCTTTTTGTTTTTTTCCTTTCAGCACATTTGAGCTACTTGTAGATCCTAGATGTTAGGCCTTCGTCAGATATACAGTTGGCAAATATTTTTTTCCATTCTGTAGGCTGAGATACCACCTAACCCCAGTAAGAATGGCCATCATTAATAAAACAAACAACAACAGATGCTGGTGAGGATGCTGAGAAAAAGGAATGCTTCTACACTGCTAGTGGGAATGCAAACTAGTGCAACCTCTTTGGAAGACATTGTGGCGATTTCTGAAAGAACTAGAAATAGACATTCCATATGACCCAGCAATTCCCCTATTGCAAATATACCCAGAGGAACTCAAATCATCCTACAAATAGATACCTGCACATGTATGTTTGTTGCAGCTCTATTCACAATAGCAAAAACATGGAACGAACCATGTTGCCCATTGGAGCTGGATTGGTTTTTTAAAATGTGGTACATATACACAAGGGAATATTATGTAGCCATAAAGAAAGACAAACATATGGAATTTGCAGCAACTTGGATGGATTTGAAGTCAATCATACTCAGTGATCTACTACAGAAACAAAAAACAGAGTACCATATGTTTTCATTCATAAACGAAACTTGAACAATTATACTACTATCAGAAAGGGACTGGCAGTAGTGGGAAATTGTCAGTGGAGGGGGGATAGGATTGGGAGTTGAGGGAAACTTCTAGGGGAGAGAGGGGCATACCTCATCAACAAGGGCACCTGCATAATCAACATTTGTATACCTAACCCTGAATTGTAACCCACATCCTTATAATTTTAAAAAATGAAAAAAAGGAACAAGAGCTGTAAGGTTTGGCTATCTGGAACCATCAGAGTATCAAGAGGCTTCTCAACCACTTCTAGATTCAGTGGGGACCTAGGTCTGCTGCCATCCAACCCGGGCAGCAAAGTCATGGAGAAACAGCCAAGGCTATGGATCCCAGCCCATTCTTCTGTCTCAGCAACACTTTATTTTCCTCTGGGAAGTTTTATGGATATGTAAGCCATTGATGATCCATTGTGTCAGTGGGGAAGTCTGCAGGGTAGCCTATGCATGTTTCAGATTCTTAGCAAAATATCTAGAAAGGCACACAGAACACTTTGCTGGGTTATCTCTGGAGAGATTCAAGAGATTTGAGGAGCCATAAGGAGAAATTTATAGTGTTTTCTCTGTAGGCTCCCGTACAGTTCAATTTTTTTCAACACAAGTACATATTGATTTTGAAATTTTAAAACAATAGATTTGCCCAAGTAAGTAGATAGGATGAGTCGGGACCAACTCCCTGACGTCACCAGCATTCAGGACTGTGATTTTCCCACCCCTAGGCTGGAGCCTCTGGACACACAGATTTCCCAGGTCCCCCAGTGGGGGGTTCACAGGAACTAGGAGATGCTGACTAAAGCTCTCCCCAGCACTGGACTGAGACTTTTTCTTGCATGGCTCCATTGTACTTCTCCTAAAAAACCCACAACATAAGTAAAATCGACTATGGATGCCTTAGCATCTAAATCACACCACTGACTTTCAGACTTTCTTCCTCAGATGTGTGAATACTACATGCTGCATCCATCTTACAAGCTGCTTTTCACATCCACCAGTATGTCCTAACCATCTCAAGTCAATATGTGTTCATACCCACAGTCATTCTTAATGGCTGCCTAGTTCTTGTTCACATGCACATGCCGAAACCTATTCCACCCAGCCACATCGTACTTTGAGGATGAGAAAATGGAGTTCAGAAAACTGAGGGAGGGGCTCAAGCCAAACAGTGGGGGAGTGAGAGCAAAGATTGGAACTTAGGTCTGCCGGGCATCAGGCTCTACATTCCGTTTTGAGGACCCCTGTCCTTCTGCTCCTTTGGGGAGATCTCACCAGGTATATCACACTGGACCAGCCCTGGCCTCTCCTCTGACCTGCTCATCCAGCAGAAGCAGCCACACTTTCCAGATGAGCAGAAAATGAAAAATGCACAACCCAGCACGTGACTACCCTTGGGCTGCCACAGTACAATCAGTAATGTCTCACTGTCAAATTACAGAAGTTTGTAATCAGCAACTTCTTGCTGGCAAAATGCTAGCCTCATCCTGGAACTTCCTCAGAGTCAACAGCATGATTTGAATGCTCAGGTTTCTCATCTACCTGTCTGCTCTATATTAAGTTCACTCAAGTTCAAAAAAGAATAAGATCAAACCTAGCACCACCAGGGGACAGAGGACATTGGTCAGTATGGAAATGTTTGGGACGTATTAGTCAAAGTGGGTTCAGAATGAGTCAGCAGGGAGATGGCGGAGGGCAAAGGACAGATGTACACTCTGGAAACTTCAAAAGAACTCAGGTGCCAAGAAAAGAGCATGTCGTCATCCCCTTCCATGGAGGACCAGGGCAGTTATTGGTCTCAAAGCCTCATTTTCTCATTTGTAGAAAGGAGATAACATAGCACATATAAACTGTTAGCGGAGTAGCAAGCACTCTAAACAAAGCCAGGTTTATCTCAACGATGACACCAAGCAAGTGCCATCATACTCCTTGCTCTACAAATTATGAAATTCAGGTGACAAAGTAGCAGAAAATAGACCACAATCGAGTCTGCCTATTCTGAAGTCCATTTTCACGACCACTAAGATACTACTTCTTCCCCTAATACAAAATTTAAACAATAAATATCCCCATCATCTTGTGACCCAGAGATAAACACTTTTATCCCTTTAAGCACACTTTCAGATTTTTATTTCATATATAAATGAATACTATTGTTCACAATCAGGGATCATACATTGCATTCCATTTTACAACCTGTTTTCTCCATTTGCCAATACATCCTAGCCATCTTTTTAGTTCAATAAATTTCATTTCCATAGTTATTCCACATGGTCATTTGAGGCATCTAGAATATTCTAGATGGATGTGCTGTGACCTGTTCAGCCAGCCCTCTATTGCTGAACTTTTTTTTCCCACAAATGCAGTCAACACTGCAGTGAACATCCTTGATGTTAAGTCTGTTTCTTGGCTCTTAAATGTTAAGGAGACACAGTCACATTGGAGCTGGTTCTAGGCTCTAGTGGCTGTGTGGATGAAGACAGCTGAAGACTTGTCCCATGAGAAAAGAGTGGAGGAACAGACACCCTCTTGTTCAGAGAAGTGAGAGTCAGGAGGCAGGAGTGGTGACAAAATGACTACCCTCAGATGGCCAGGGAGATGCCAATGGCACAGTGACAGGGCTGTCCCAAAGGCCTTGAGCAAATAGAACTGCAGGACAGCATGGTATGATAAAGGTTCAGAAGTGCCTACCACAGACTCAATTATCAAAGGACAGGTCAGCTGACTCAAGGAAGAGTAAGTTACTCAAGGAAGAGTAAGAAGCTCATTGTAAAGGTCTTTCACTTCTCTGGTTAGGAAGATGCCAAGGTATTTCATTTTTTTGGTGGCTACTGTGAATGGGATTGTGCTTTTTTTTTATCTCTGCCTGCTTGTTGTTGGTGTAGAGAAATGCAACTGTGTTTTGCACACTTATTTTGTACCCTGAGACCTTTCCAAAGTCCTTTATCAGTTCAAGCAGGGTTTTGACAGATTCTCTTTGATTTTCAAGGTATAGGATCATATCATCAGCAAAGAGAAATAACTTGACTTCCTCTTTTCCTATTTGGATACCCCTGATTTCCTTCTCTTGTCTAATTGCCTGAGCTAGGACTTCCAACATTGGATGTATTTGGAGTTGATCATACTCAGTGATTTATCACAGAATCAAAGAACTGAGTTCCATATGTTCTCACTCATAATGTGACCTGGAACAATTATACTGCTGTGGGAAGGTGATTGGCAGTAGTGGAAAATTGTCAGGGGAAAGGGGGTGGAACTGACAGTTGGGAGAAGCTGCTAGGGGAGAGAGGGTCATGCCTCATCAACAAGGGTAGCTGCATGATCAATGTTTATATACCTAGCCCTGAATTGTACCCCACATCTTTATAATAAATAAATTAATTAATTTAAAAAAAGAAAAAGAAAGAAAAAAAAACAGCTCAATTGTACGCTGACCTCCTCACAAAGCAGGGGTGTTGAGGAAGAATGCGCTTGGTTCTGATGCTTAGGGTTGCCTGGATTTAGAAGTCAAGCTCTAGCTCTACCTGACTGACTTGCAAGCAAAGTTGGGAACATACTAAAAACCAAGAACTTTATGAACTTCCTCTTGTTGAACTCGCAGAACATTCTAATAAAAATGGACACAAGGAGGTAAATTCACTTCAATTAACACAGCTGGTAAGTCCTGGGCATTTAAGCAGATGTCTTTTTGATGACAAAGACCATGAAGTCTAGTACAGTGATTAAAAGCACAGATTTTAAAGGGACAGACAGGCTCAGGCATAATCCTTCACTTGCTTGCCTGGAGATTTGGGGCAAGTGATTAAAGCTCCCTGGACCACAGTGTCTCTTTGGTCATGGCAGAATAATAAGAGCACCTGCTTCTGAGCATGACTATGAAGACAGAAAATGTTGACTCTTGCAAAATGCTCAGCATGGTACTCAGCACAAACAGGGCACTCCATATACGCTAGGCAATGTTAGCTAGTGGGGCGTGTGCTGAAAGAAAGGCCTAAGAAAAAAATGAAGGACTGCATATTTGTTCAATAATGTATTAAACCTTCTCCAAATGAGCCTGTTTCCATTAAGATCTTGAGAGCTACAGCCTTCAGACACCAAGTCTTGAACATGGGCCATGCCATTTGTTTGCTTGTTTGTTTGTTGCTGGAGATGGGCTGGGTGTCATGACTCTAACAAATGAGCAAGACAGTGATGATGCCCACCCTGATGAACACTCAACTTCCCAGAGAAAACAGATCCTAATACAGGGTCATAACCCAGGGTGGAAAGGCTACTCTGTGGGGAAAGAAGGGTGCCATGAGCACACTGCAGGACACCTCATTTTGTCAGGGGAATCTGGGTGAGCTTCATCAGTGGGTGATGTCTAAGCTGAGCTAGGCAGGAAGAAGAGAGTGTAACAGAGAGCAAGGTGGTGGGTGAATATAATTACTTCAGGATTGAACACAAAGGGTGAAAGGTCATGAGTTAAGGCTGGAAAGTTCAGCAGTCCTTATTACAGACTTGACCATGAGGGCCACAAGGACAAATAATGTGGGGATAAAAGCAAAGGATAAATATGAAAATTGGCATTTCAAGAACTTATATGGATACAAGGATAGATTGGGGGCCATGAGCCTAGAGTCAGAGCCTTCTAGGAGATGGTGGTGGCCCAGCAACAGCATGGTGATGGGACCAAAAAGAGGCCAGACTGGGAGGATCTGTAGCGCCTATCAACCAAACATGTTGTCCTGGAAGCAACCCCAGAGCACCTGTATGCACAGGGTTTCTTTGTCATTTCTGTTTGGAGCTTAATGTGGTAGCTTCCAGCAGGATTTTTAAAAGCCAAGTCAATAAAGATTTTGGGTCAACCCTTCTTCTTTCATTCCACATGCTTAAATCAGCAAAACTAAGAAGACTTTCTCAGAAGAGCAAAACAGAAGTATTTTTAGTTTCTGGCCCCAAAAGTGAGTCTCCAGCAAGCCTCAGCTTCAAATTGACTCAGGAGGCACATGGGAAGGGAGAACTGGAAGAGTCAGGAATACCCGTTCTTATTAATAATAGGCCACCTCTGGATAATAAGCACTTCTGGTTTACAGAGCACTTTCACAAACATTACCTCCTTTGATTCTCACAGTGAATGTGGTTGGGGGGGTGGAGAGAAACAAGGCAATTAGTCTTAGCCCCACTCTTTCAAATATGAGGACTTGTGGTTCCGAGATGCTCAGTGACTTGCCCATAACTGTAAAATGGGTAAGTCATGGGGCTGAGAATGCAACTGTCACGACTCACACCAACATCTCAACTCCTGGCATCAAACTCTTTTGGGGGAGTGAGTGTGTCTCCAGAGGCTTCCTGAGATAGGCAGTAGCCAGTAATGCCCGAGAATGGGAGTGCCAAGGCTGGATGAGGATCCTGCAGCAGACAGACACAATAAAGGACAGTTCTGACTGGCATGGGCAGAGGATGGGGTTAAAAAGAGGACAAGCCTGGGCCATTGTGTGTGCCTGGGCCATTGTGGGCTGCAGGCACCAAGGCAGGAACATGCTAGCACTTGTCTATAATCATCAGGGAGTCCCATCGGGGGAGGAAAGGAGCAGGGGTAAAAGACTGAGCACTCCACACCAGAGCACGAAAGTCTACCAAAACATCTGAAGGTAAAAGCAAATTCCACCCACAGCCTCACCCACTCTGCGCTGGAGCATCATGGAAAGGGTTTTCGCTCTGGTGCCTGTTTCTATCACCTAAAAGCAGATAAGAAGAAAGACCCGAGATTCCATATCTGGATGACTGAGTGAACCCACAAAACAGAAAACAGCCTTTGTGGCCCTGTCTGCACAAGCCTGGCAGCTGCTAAGGAGAGAGTAAAAACTCATGTTCCAGAAGCAGGAGAGATGTGCCCTTCAGCCCTAAGAGTCACAGAAAGTAGGTCTGCAAGGACCACCGACAACAGCCCACCAGGAAGCCTTCCCAATATCCTGCTGGAGCTGCCTATCAAAATGGCCCTCCCATCTATATCCCAAAGGGGGAGCATGAGGGAATATGGACCAAACCAAAGCAAAGGCATTCTTGCTACTTCCTGCACCCCACTGTACCCCAAGCCTTATGCAATGTCCTTTGGACTTAACACCATTCGATGTTCACCACAAACCTGCATTGTGCTGAGGAAACCGAGGCCCAGAGCAGCAATGCTTTCTGCTCAAGGTCACACAGCAAGTGCACTGCAGAGCTGAGGTTGGCTCAAAATCCCCCTTTCCCCCACTCCCTGCAAAACCTTTTGAGCTTGTGCAATTGAAATAGCCCAGTGGGGAGGGAAGGGGAAGGGAGTATGGATCAGGGTGGAAACCATGTCCTAAGCCACTGCCCTGACTCACTCTCCTTAATAAGCATGGAATGGAAACTGAAGTGCCTGTCTTGGGGCAGCTGGGCTTTCTAGAACAGCTCTGTGAGAGGAATCCAGACTGCGGTGACTGAGGAAAGAATCAGCCAGGTGACTTCCAGGTCAGAGAGGAAGACTTGATCAATAGCAGACCAGATATGGGAAGAGTGGTGCCTGTGCCATTGATGGCTCTGGGACCCACAGGGGCTGTATAATGGCTCCCTGCTTCCACCTCCAGCCTTTCAAATTGCCTTTTATGGTGCAACCACTGCAGTCAAGCCCCATTCCGGACCGCCTATATCAGGAGCCCCATCCGGTCTGTAGTCTTTGAGCCCAATGTGGGTTCTGTTGGGAATGTTTCTGCTCCCTTTTCTGCCTCTCCAACTCAACACACATGTCCAAGCTGCTTCCTTCCCAATCCCTCCTGTTGCACCAGACCTGTCTGACCTAGTCTGTTCACTTGTGGAGTCAGTGATGCATTCACTTAGCCTACATTTGTTAAGCACTTGATATTCCCTGGCTCTGGGAAAGGAATTGGGAGGCAGGGGTAAGACGATCCCTATCCTCACTTCCAAGGGAGGAGGAAGACACACATAGCACTAGATGGCTGCAGGAGGAAGTATGAGGCTTGTAGCACACTTCCTGGTACAGAATTGCTCCCTGTCTCTGGAGTGATGGGGAAGACTTCTGGAAGGAGGTCATGATCTGGACACACAGACATCTGGTGGATGTGGTCGTTGTCTGAGATGAATGACATGCCATGGACTCTGAGTCAAGGAGCCAGGGGTCCATCTCAGCACAACCTCTGTCTGGGGCAAGTCATGCCAACTCTCTGGTCCTCAGGAGGGTGTCGGATGGGGATTCCAGTGGCCATAGCCACCCTTGCCTGAGCTCTGGTCCTCATCCTGACTGACCACCTATCACCCCTCTTTCATCTGCAGGTTGCAACTTCCTTGTCTGTAAAATGGACGCTCAAACAACCAAATCTAGAAGATGCAATGGGACAATGTATGGGAAAGTGCTTTGGAAACATGAATGTGCTGAGCACTGGGAAGGGCCTGAGTGGTTTCAGGTCCATCTCCTCTAGAGGATGTTTCTCTGCCATCTTTGTGGGCAGAGAACAAGGACAAGGATGAATACATCATGTAGACTCCGTGAACACTTGGTTGAGTTGCACTTTCTTTTCTCTTACACAAACACTATCTCTCTCTCATGACTCCATCTCAGAATGTTCTCATCCTTCGTTCCCATCAAAGCTCTGAGTTCCTCTGTCCAAACCTCACTTCCCTGGGATCACAGCAGTATCCCCCCCAGAATTCCTGCTCACTCTCCTTTTGGGGCTCTCGGGTGCATACTTTCTGGGCTCCTGACATTGAGGATGGCAGAGTTGAGACTAAAACCTTCCCACCTTCGTGTCTTTGAATAGGTACTGTAACTCCACAGGGCCTTCTTTCTCTCATCTATAAGGTTGTGGAAATAAGGTACCTACATGATAGGATTCTTTTGAGATTAAAGTATGATAATTCATAGGAACATGCTTGGCAGTGTCCACACATGATAAGTGCCTGTACATGTCAGCCACTGCCTTTTCTATTCTGTTGGTCACTTGCAGTGTGAGTTTGGGCAAAATGACTCCACCTCTCTGAGCTTCTGCTTTCTTAGTTACAAAATAGGTGTAATAATGATACTGTTCTCATAGGGCTGTGATGAGGATTGAGTGGATTAAAGTATGTTAAGCATACAGGATAGGGTCCAACATACATAAGTACTACAGTGTTTGCTGCCATTCTTTTTATTATTTTTCTGCACATCTTACTTTTATATTCCTATAAATTCAAGATGTTCTAAAGCTATGTGGTGATTTTAACATAAGACTGCAAATTCTTAAACTCTTCTCCCACCAAGAAGTTGAGTCTATGTTCCCTTTCCTTGAATCAGGACAACCTTGTGATGGCTTCAGCCAACACAGTACAAATCAGTGGTGCAATGTGACATTTAAATCTGGGTAATAAGAGGTCATGTTCTCCTGCCTTGTTTGCTGAAATACTTCCTTCCAGAGCATTATACAGTCATGTAGGAAGTCTGATCTTCTTGTCTTGGTGGGGTGGTGCAAACCTGTAAGCCCAGTACTTTGGGAGACTGAGGCAGGAGGATTGCTTGAACCTAGGAGTTAAAGACCAACCTGGACAACATAGTGAGACTTCATCTTTACAAAAACATTTTTTTAAAATACCCAGGCATGGTGGCGTACACCTGTAGTTCCAGATCCTCAGGGAGCTGAGGTGGGAGGATCACCTAAGCCCAGAAAATAGAGGTGTGGTAGCCATGATTGTGCCACTGCACTCTAGCCTGGGCAACAGAGTGAGACTCTGACTCAAAAATAAAATTAAAACTTTGACTATCTTGAATACTCCATGATGAAAGGAAACTCAAGCCAAGCATAATGTCCATTCCATAGGCACTCTTGTAGGCTGTCCCAATGGACCCCAGCGTTTCCATCCCCTTAGCTGAGAACATTCCAGCCCTCAGCTTTTGATCCAGCCCCAGCCATTCAAGTCTGTCTGGCTGAGGCCACAAACATCACACAGCAGAGACAAGCTAGCCCTGCTGTTTTGTCCACATTCAGGACCTGAAAATTCTGTGAGCATGACACTAACTGTTGTCCATAAACTGAAAGTTGGAGTGGTTTGTTTTGAAGCAATAAATGGCAGAGATTAGCTTGTATGGTAAGCCCATAATATCTCAGAGGTTTCTCCAAGGTTTAAAGAAACCTCCAGTGTGATGTATGTCCATGTTCCAACTTCCTCAAGTAACTCCTTAGTTTTTTCCCATGACTTTGTAAGAGAAACAGAGTCACACCCCCACTATTTCACCTCTTCATGTTTGTTGGGCATTCCAATGAGCCTTATGCCTGATCTCAAAACTCTCACCATTTTTCAGTGAGTTCTTGGGTCAATGAGATCTCTCTTTTACAAACACCAAAGCAGAGGTGGGACTGGTAGACTGAAGGGGGTGAAACAGTGGCAGTGGTGGCAGCTGGTGCAGCCTCAGGATGGTTGGGTCCAGTAGCACAAGGACTGAAGGAGGCATTAGTGGATACGCTCACCGGGATCCTGTCCCCAGTGCAGGAGGTGTGGGTGGCTGCCAAAGAACAGATTAAGGTGCTGGAGGTGACAGAAGAATTTGATGTTCACTTAGCAGAGCTGACTTTAGATGCCCTGGGGTCACTAGAAATCCATCAACTGGTATCATTCATCTTGAAACAATATGTGGAGACTCACTGGTGTGCCCAATCAGAGAATTTTAGGCCTCCAGAAACCATAGAAAGGGCAAAAATTGTGATCTGGGAGCTATTGAACAATGGGTTGAGAGGAACAATAAGCAAAGTATGTTCCAGTGTCTATGTAATGTCAGTTATTGCCCACTGGGACTGGCCCAAAGCCTGGCCCCACCTCTTCAACCTACTCATGGGCATGCTGGTGAGTGGAGACTTGAATGCTACCCATGGAGCCATACGTGTGCTGACAGAATTCACTCGAGAAGTGACAGACACACAGATGTCACTTGTTGCTTCTGTCATTCTTACAAAGATGTATAAGATCTTCACCATGGCTGAGGTTTATGATAATAGAACCTGTTCCTGAGCCTAGACATTTTTACCACTTGTGCTCATATGATCTGTAACATGGAGGAGCTTGTAAAGAGTGCAGCCAAAGTCCTGATCTTTACCATGGTACAGCAGTTCACAGAGGCCCTCCAAATATCAGATGACTCCACATCAGACAGCGGGTTTAATATGGACAGCCCTAGAGAAAACCTCCCAAAGCACATGGTGTCCTACATGCAGCAGATTAGGCATATAGTTTTGAACAATCTGAGAGTGCAGCTTTTTACATGAAGACAGAAGTAAATTTCATGGAAAAAGTTGAAGATCCTTTGAATTCTGATGGTGAAGTCCTGGGATTTGAAAATTTTGTCTTTAGCATTTTTGAATTTGTCCATGCTCTACTAGAAAATAGTAAATTCAAAAGCACTCTTAAAAAAGCCTTGTCTGAATTGATTTACTATATTATCCTGTACATGCAAATCACTGAGGAGCAGATTAAAGTACGGACAACCAATCCCCAACAATTTGTAGAAGATGAAGATGATGATACTTTTCCCTATACTGTTAGAATTGCAGCTCAAGACTTGTTGCTGGCAGTGGCCACAGATTTCCAGGATGAAAGCACAGAAGCCCTGGCTGCTGCAGCTACTTGGCATTTACAAGAAGCTAAGCAAACCAAAAACAGTGGCACTGAGCACTAGTGGAAGATCTATGAGGCATATATGCTTGCCCTGGGCTCAGTGAAGGACATCATCACTGACAGTGTGAAAAATGGCAGGATTCATTATGACATGCATGGCTTCCTGACCAACATCATTCTTGCAGACCTCAACCTCTCAGTGTCTCCTTTCCTCTTGAACCGGGCATTTTGGGTTGCCAGTTGGTTCACTGTTGCTATGTTCCCTGAACTGATCCAGCAGTTCCTACAGGCAGCAGTTAGTGGTCTTCATGAAACAAAACTCCCAGCAGTTTGAATTTCTGCTGTGAGAACCATCTGGGGTTATTGTGACCAACTGAAAGTCTCAGAGAGTACCCACATGCTCCAACCCTTCCTCCCCAGTATCCTTGATGGCTTAATTCACCTTGAAGCCCAGTTCATCTCAGAGGTCCACAACCCTATGCACCATTTATACAGTAGACCCAGAATTCACAGCAAGCATGGAAAGCAAAATCTGCCCCTTCACCATTGCCATTTTCCTAAAGTACAGTAATGATCCTGTTGTCACCTCGTTGTCTCAGGACATCTTCAAGGAACTGCCCCAGATTGAAGCCTGTCAGGGTCCAATGCAGATGAGGCTGATTCCCACTCTGGTCAGCATAATGCAGGCCCCAGCAGACAAGACCCCTGCAGGGCTCTGTGCAACAGCCATTGATATACTGACCACAGTAGTACAAAATACAAAGCCTCCCCTTTCCCAGCTTCTCATCTACCAAGATTTCCCTGCCGTGGCACAATGCACCCTTCCCAGTGATGTCAATGCCATCATGAAGAATGGTGGAGAGTGCTTGTGGGACTTGTGTCAGTAATGCTGGAACAGGTAGCCCAGTGGCATGACGAGTAGGGCTGTGGTATGTGATGCAAGTGGTAAGCCAGCTCCTGGATCCCCACATCTCAGAATTCACAGTGACCGTTATAGGTTGCCTTGTCTCCACCCTCATCTATAAGGCAGGGTGGGAGCTGGGGAGAATCTAGACCAGATTCTTTATGCCATTCTCAGTAAGATGCAACAGGCAGAGACTCTCAGTGCCATACAGTCTCTGATCATGGTGTTTGCTCATCTGGTACGCACTCAGCTGGAACCTCTCTTGGAGTTCCTATGTAGTCTACCGGGACCTACTGGCAAACCTGGTCTGGAGTTTGTGATGGCTGAGTGGACAAGCCGACATCTGTTCTATGGACAATGTGAAGGCAAAGTCAGCTCTGTGGCACTATGTAAACTGTTGTAACATGGCATCAATGTAGATGACAAATGACTACAGAATATCCGTGTGAAGGGATAGGAGACCTATAGCATGGATGAGGGCATCCACACCCACTCTAAGTCAGCCAAAAACCCAGAAAACGGGACAAACATTCCTTTGTTGGTCAAAATCCTAAAGCTGATCATCAACGAGCTCTCCAACGCCATGGAGGTCAATGCCGCTTGCCAGGCCACTCCTGCAGAGTGGAGTTAAGATGATTCCAGTATGTGTGAGGACCAGAAGGAGGATGGTTTAGCTGGCCAACATTTATCTGACATACTTGCAACAAGTAAATATGAGGACGATTACTACAAGGATGATGAAGAAGATGATCCTGATACCCTGAAGGATCCTCTCTATCAGATTGACCTATAGGCATATCTCACAGACTTCCTCTGCCAGTTTGCTCAGCTACATAATGCTCTTAGGCCACCTGAATGACAATGAGAGGTGAGTTCTGCAGTCCCCAACTCTGCCCCCACCTCTGTTTCAAGAATCTTCTACTGGCCAGAAACATCATTGCCCAGAAAACATTATTGCACAGAAAAAAAAAAGTGTAGGAGACTTGCCCAATGTCACACAGCCATTTTGTGGGGTGTCTGGCTTCCCTCCAATGCTCTTTCTACTACAGTCTGTCATGATCAATTTATTGTGATAAACATTGTCAAACCTCCTTATTCTGAGATCAAAATGAAAAAAAAATCCATCTGGGGGGCAGAGGGATTACCAACCCTCAGACACTCTAAGATTCCTTTATTCATAAGCCCTGGGGAGTTGTCATTACCTCTGTCTCTACAGAAATGTCCTCTTAGTGGCTTAATCAGGCTGACAGTCAAGCATTTGCTCCAGAAAAAATGCTGCAATGGTTCTTGGATGATAGGTGCACGCATTTCCATGTAGGTGTGTAAAGCACTTTAGGTAGTATGGCCAGCGTGTCACCACACTACCTAGAAATCCCGAGTCCTTCCTGAACATCCACAGTCCTCCTCTCTTTCTCCCATTCCCCAGATCCCAAAACACACAGTGAAGACTGTATGCTAGTAAAATAGCTTTAAAAATGAAAAGTAAAATTAAATATTTTTTTCTAAAAGTGCTGATGTGTAGCCTTGTCAATTTCCCAAGTGTAAAGACTGTTGTCATGTCCATTTCAAGTCCCTACATAAGAAGGTGGGAGAGCATGAGTGTGGTCAGCTTATGAACCAATGAGTCCATTAGCGCACCTGTGAGCCTCACCTCTCCCTCTGTGGACAGCTAACCACAGAGATAAGCTGCCACACCCACTTTGTCTTTTCCCTGTTTGGCCTTCTGCACATGCTTCTTGAAGATCCATGCCCAGGAAGGGATTTATTCTCAGCACATTTGAGCAGCTGCCTTCTGCTCAGATGAAAGGCTTACAAGATTAGACAATTTGACTGATGTGATTATGGTTTGTTCATTCATACCTTGGAAAACTTCGATTAATCAAAAAGTAACTCTTTTTGTGTTAGTGGAATTCAAGACTCTGCTTTTTGTTCTAAAAGTCTAGCATCCACTCAGCCTTTCAGCCCCAAGATGTACAGCTCTGTCTGGGCACCCAATGCAAAGAGTACAGGATGAAAAAACCTTTAGAGACATGCCTATGCTCATTCAATATACACTGACTAGCAACTGCCAGACACTGTTCTAGACACTGATGGTCAAACACAAGTGGTTAAAATAAGGTCTTCCATAGCATACTTTGATTCAAGCGGGGGAGATAGGCGATATCCAAGTCAACAGGAAAGTGAACCAGAAAAAGCCACTTAATGTCAAATGCTGAAAAACAGGAGTACAGTGATAGAGAAAGTGTGATGTGACTTCAGATGAGGCAGTTGGGGACCTCTTAAAAGGTGACATCTGAGTTAAGTCTTGAATGACAGGACAGAGTTGGCCATGGAAAGCGCAATGGAGTGTGGCAGGTGGCTGAGGTGGAAGGGGCCCCGTGGCTGGACAAGGCAGAGAGTCAGATGGTGCTCAGTGTTGTAAAAACTGGAAAGACACATGGGCAAGAAGGCTATGTGGGCTTTGGGGGGGGGGTTCATGCAAGAAATAACTTATGTATACTTGCAAAAAGACTCCCTGTGGCTATTGGGGATAAGAATCGGCAGAGGAGTGAGAAGGTGTGGATGAAATTGCACAAGAGCAGTGCAGTGGGGAAGAAGTGAGAGGAGGGGCTGTGTGTTGGGGGAGTGATCAGGGCAACAGGGCCTGACAGTGACCAAGCATGGGGTGGGGAACTCTGGTCCACTCCCTCTTGTTTCCAGGTGCCATGAGCTCACTCCAGAGACATCTTTCATGAGCACTCAGTGCCTTGTGCATGAATACATGAGCCATGGGGGTCCCTTCCACCTCAACCACCTGCTACACTCTCCCTTCCTTGCTCTTTGCATGGCCAGCTCTTTCTAGGAGTTCCTGATGAAAGTGGCATGGTCACAGTCTCACTGGGGGAGCAGGCACATAAATAAACCCCTCAAGGACAAGTGGTGAGAATCACAACAGGGCTATGTCTAAGTCACCATGAGATACATCAGTGCACTATGTCTACAGGAGTTCCCGGGAGGGCACCAAAAGGCAGCAGCATCAGAGTTGACCTTGGAGGGACAAGTTTTCCATGAAGATAAAGAACCAAACAGTGCAGGGACCAAGCTTTCATTAACAGTGTTGTTGGTGACAGCATTCTAGGGCCAGAAACAAAAAGGCAGTGGAAGTAGATGAGAAAATGGAGAGAATTCACTGGACTGTCTTTGAGAATGCAACAGGGTAATATGGTAAGCCTGGAGACTATGACTGGGGGCTGGCAAGGACCAATCTAGGCCCTCTGGGGATTTAGCTAGCAACAGTCACTACAGAAGGCCACTTCAGTTCATCCTATACAATGGAATACTATGAAACAGGAAAAAGGGATAGATGATTGACATATGCTATGACATGGACAAATCCCAAAACTGTGGTGCAAAGTAAAAGAAGTCACATGTACCGGAGAGTGTATCATGATCAGCTTCCTATGTAGAGTTCTAGGAAGTGCAAACTAACATACAACAACAGGAAGCAGATGACTGGTGCCTTGGGATGGGAGAGGCTGGAGGAAGGGATTAGAAAGAGCACAAGAAAACTTCTGGACTAATTGATAAGATCATGATCTTGATCTTGCAGATGTATCATATGTCAAATCTTAACCAAACTGAGTTGAGGTCTCATTCCATCACCCAGGCTGGAGTGCAGTGGCATGATCATGACTCACCATAGCCTTGACCTCCTTGACTCAGGCGATCCTCCTGCCTCAATGTCCCAAGGACCTGAGAATACAAGGGAGTGCCACCCTACCTGGCTAATTTTGGGACTTTTTGTAGAGATGAGATCTTCCTATGCTGTTGAGGCTGGTCTAGAACTTTTGGGCGTAAGAAATCCTCCCTCCTCAGCCTCCCACAAAGGGTGGTGTGAGCCACCACACTCAGCCAACAGTTTTATTTGTTAAAGAAAGAGATGAAAGAACATGTGTAAGTTACCTAGCAGGAGGTCTAACATGTCAGAGGTCTAACATGAAAGAAATGCCTGTTTCTTTCGCAGGCGTTCCCTTGTCAAGAAAAAATTTAGAAAAGTCAGACCCTTTGGGGCAAGGGAGATGGGGTGGGGGACTCAGGATCCTGCCTAGCACCAGTGGCATTCCCATGGGTGAGTCACTCAGCCTTCCTGGTTCTGAATCCAGTTCCATGAAATGCAGGGCCCATAAGTGCTGGGTGCAATGTCATGTTTCTTCAGGACACCTTGCCAGGGACACAAGGATGAGTAAGACATAGCCCTCATACTTCAAGACTTCAGAACTCAGAGCTCTCCAGTCCTGACCAGCTGTTAGTGTAAACCTCAGTCTCTGTGCAATTGTGTATAAATATACATAGGTGTGCAAATGGGGAGACCAATGCCATCTTCCTGGAATTATCACCACAGGCACCAAATAGCTTATAAAACAGCATCTCACCTCACCCTCCAAAGTCAGAATCTCTGGGCATCAAAACCCAGAAATATATTTGTGCTGTGAATTGTCCAGGTGACTCTGATGTCAGCAGTCCACAGAGAACTCATGGGAACCACTAGCGAAGGGTTGGTATAGCTGTTATGAGTCCAGGACATACATTGCAAGGTGGCCATTACTTTTAAAAATATATCTCTAAAACCAGCTGGTTTCCTCTTTATTTATCTCTGTCCCTTATGATGTACCACAAACAAACCAGGCATGGGGTTCATGCCTGTAATTCCAACACTTTGGGAGGCTGAATTTGGAGGATCGCTTGAGGTCAGAAATTTGAGACCAACCTGGGTAGCAGAGTTAGATCCTGTCTCTACGACAAAAAAAATCAGTAGGTAAGGTAATGTGCACCTGCAGTCCCAGCTACTCAGAAGGTTGAGGCAGAAAGATCACTTAAACCCAGGAGTTCAAGGCTACAGTGAGCTATGTTCATACCACTGCACTCAAGTCTGGGTGACAGAATATAAACTTTTCTCTAAAAACAAATGCAAAAAGTACCAAAAACATGCTCTCATAAATTCAGAAAGTCCAGTTATTTGAGCTCCAATCGAACAAGACATTTCTTCTTTGAAACCAGATTTAAGTCCCCATCCCCACTGAGCATGGGCTCTGGAACCCTGATCTGCTTTTCAGCAGTGACCAATCATGACATAAGAGGCCTGTCCTGAGGTCTACTCTGAAGAAACAACCCGCAGCACCTAGAACAAAGTGTTCTCTCACCTTGCAGGCTGCTCACATGATGGCCCGACACCTGCTGTCACAAGAGCTAAGGGAAAGTGACACAAACCCCTGAGGATGGCTGCAACAGACTTCCCCAAAGAATGGACCACTGCATCAATGTCCAGCCTTAATTTTCACAGAGTAAAGGATCTTGATAGATGATCACAGTCATCAAAATGACCAGCACTCACTAGGTACCAGTTCACATAATGGCTGGCACTCACCAGGCACCAGTCCACACCAGGTGTGCCAGAGCATTTTGTATATGTCATTTCCCTCAGACCCTCTTGTAGACTGAAATGTTGCCTCTGATTCTTCCCTCTCTTCACCTTTCTTCCTGCCTCTGCCATGTGACTGGCTTTGTCTCAAGAGATGAGGTGTGTTTTCTCATCCCTCTCTCCATTAGTCAGCCACGGATGAGTAAGACTGCAGTCATGATTGGAAGCCATTCATGGAGTGATTTGTTACTCAAAAAGGACTGATTCATACCCCTGAGAACAGAGACTGGCATACTAAGGCCTAAGCTACATCCTGTTTTTGGAAAGTTTTATTGAGGCTGGGCATGGTGGTTTATACTAATAATATAAGAGCTTTGGGAGGCCAAGGCAAGAGGATCACTTGAGTTCAGAAGTTCAAGACCAGTCTGGACAACATAGCAAGACTCTGCTTCTTCAAAAACAATTGAACAACAACATCAATAACAACAAAAACACAATAGCCAGGCGTGGTGGCCTGTGCCTGTAGTTCCAGTCACTCAGTAGGGTGGGTTAGGAGAATTGCTTGAGCCCAGGAGTTTACGGTTGTAGTGAGCTATGATCATGTCACTGCAGTCCAGCCTGAGCAACAAAGGAAGACTCCATCAGCAAAAGAGAGGAAGAGAGAGAGAGAAAGAGAGAGGGGGGAGTAAATGGTAGTTTTACTGGAACACAGCAACACCCACACATTTACATATTGTCTATGACAGCTTTTATGCTTCCACAGCAGCACTGAGCAGTTATAACAAGGACCATGTGATTTCAAAGTCTAAAATATTTATTCTCTGGTCTTCTACAGAAAAAGAGTGTACCCCCACCCTAGGTTTCTAAATCTTTAGCCTGCACGAAAATCACCTGGAGGACAGACATGAGCCCACATTTCCTATTGCATAGATCTGTATAGGACTCAATAATTTGCCTTTCTGACAGATTCCTGGGTAGATGCCAGTGTTTGCTGATCTGAGGACTACACTAGAATGATGATTCTGACTCAGGCCAGGTATCAGCATTACCCAGAGAACTCCCGTGTGGAGCACCAGTATAGTAGCAACGGTTAAAAGCTCTCTGGTATTTTGGGTGTGTGGTCCAGATTTGGAATACTAAAAGGGAGCCATGGAAGTGTTTGCTGGGCAGCTACTATAACCAAGTAAGCATCCTGACAACAGTGATTAGTAAAGCACCAGATTTGAAGGACACACACACAAACAGGAGAAAGTCAGTTACATGCACGTTGGAGGTTACATTGAGCATCAGGTGAAGGGGACCCCTCAGAAAAGAGTTGCAGATCAAAGCAGAGAGGGCAAGGGGGGATGGGTTCCCTGAAGGAGGTGACAACTGACACCAGCCTGAAAAAGAAACTTGAATGCACATGTCACCAATAAGGGAGCGGACTCAGAGTTTTAAGTCACTTGGCTGGAGCACATTCTAGTAGGCGCAGGCCAGGTGTGGGACCCAAACCCAGATCTGAGTGCCTTGGAATATACACTTCCCCCTCCCAAGAGGCCAATTCATCACATTTCTGACCCTCTGCAAGGCAGGCACATCAGTGTGGGAGTCTGGTCGAGATCCCAGTCTCATCCTATGCACAAACTTAATGATTGTTGTGAAATACAGGCTTCCTCAAAGAGTGGTTGCTGAAATGATGCTAGATCTCATCGAATCTTGGTTTTGTTCAGAAGGAACATCAAGGTCTTCTAGTGTCCCAAGGTCATCCATGCAAGCAAGAGATGCCAGAATCAACGAGGTACATTGCAGTCCTCACTTATCTAATATTCTGGTTGCAAATTCTTTTTGTGACCAGATGTGGTAGCTCATGTCTGCAATCCCAGCATTTTGGGAGACTGAGGTGGGAGGATTACTTGAGCTGAGGAGCTTGAGATTAGCCTAGATAATGTAACGAAAGCTCTAATCTATAAAAAAATCAGCTGGGCATGGTGGTGCATGCTTATAGCCCCAGCAACTCGGGAGGCTGAGGCAGAAGGTTCATCTGAGTCACTGCACTCTAGCCTGGGCAACAGAGTGAGACTCTGCCAACAAAAAGTTTTGTACATCACAGAGAGAGAGAGAGAGAAATCATTTGTTTCCTGGTGCAAGAATACAGCACCACCCAATGCAAGTCTTGTGCCTAGAAATCAAGCCTAAATTCAATCAAGCATCTAAGTACCATTTTCAGGAAAGGAATCAATCACTGAAAGTCAATCTGAGAAATCCGGACAGGATGGACCACTCCATGCAGTACAAACAGCTCAGTTTCATCAATAAAAGAATTGTGAGTAAAAGAGTTATCATATGCTAAACTGTGTCCTCCCAAATTCATATGTTGAAGCCCTAACCCCTGGCACCTCAGAATGTGACTATCTTTGGAGACAGAGGTAACCAAGTAAAAACTACGTTCATGGGGTGGCCTTAATGTTCTGTGACTGGTGTCCTTATAAAATGAGGAGATTAGGGCACTGGTATGCAGAGAGGAAGGACTATGTCAAGACAGAAGGAGAAGATGGTAGCCCACAAGGAAGGAGAGAGGCCCTAGAAAAAGTAACCCTGCCAATACCTTGATCTCAGACTTCCAGCCTCCAGAATTGTGAGAAAATATATTTCTGTCATTTAAGCCACCAGTCTGTAGTCTTTATTATGGCAGCCCTAGAAAATTAATATGGGGTCAGGGAAGGGAAGCCATGATGAAGAGGAAAGGTGCAGTGGCTCACGTCTGAAATCCCAGCACTTTGGGAAGCCAAGGTGGGAGGATTGCTTGAGCCAAGGTGTTCAAGTCCAGCCTGGGTAACCTAGTGAGACCTCATGTATATAAAAAAAAATTAAAAATTAGCAATGCTGTGCACAGTATTCTCAGCTACCCAGGAGGCTGAGGTGGGAGAATCACCTGAGTCCATAGGGTTGAGGCTGCAGTGAGCTGTGATTGTATCACTCTACTCCAGCCTAAGTGACAGAGTGAGATTCCAACTTTATTTTTTTTAAAGGAAAAACCCAAGAGAGACATCAAACAATTTAAAATGTATACATTTCATTTAAATAATGCATCACACAAAAAAACACACACATGTATTTGTTGAGCACATTAAATAGGCTGTCAATAAAGATTTAAATGAGTTACATAATATGCATCCTTCCCTTCAGAACCGAGGCTTTGAACATTATCCAACATCCTTCAACAGCCTCCAACAACTTTCATCAGCTCATTCTTGGTTCCAATTTCTGGTATCACCAAGAGAAAGTCTGTTCTTTCCTCTATATTTCAGCCCTTGATGGGGGGAGCTGTGCTGCTCCCTGTAAGTCTTTCCTCTTCTGCTCTAAACACTTCACCTCTCTCACTTGTCTCTGGGTTAAGGCTCCTGGGTCATCCCAAGCATCAAGCTCTCTGTGCACCAGAAGAAAGCGGACAACACCAAGGCTCACTCAGGGCCTGAACATGCTGTTCTTTTTGCCAGAGACTGCCCCAGCCCCAGATATCTGCCCGACTTGCTCTTTTGTCAAGATCTCTGCTCAAATGTCACTTAGGGTCAGGTGATGTGGCTCACACATATTTCCAGTACTTTGAGACACTGAGATGGAAGGATTGCTTGAGCCCAGGATTTCAAGACCAGCCTGTGCAACATAGCAAGACCTCATCTCTACAAAAATTGGTCAGATATGGTAACACATGTCTGTAATCCCAACTACTCAGGAGACTGAGATAGAAGGATCACCTGAACTCAGGAGGTTGAGGCTGTGGTGAGCTGTGACTGTGCCGCTGCACTCCAGTCTGGATGACAGAGACCCCAATTTAAAAAAAAAGTCACTTTGACAGTCCTCCCTGACCTTTCACCTTGATCCTGTGGAGCAATTGTATACAGTTGTATGTCTCATTATGGATTGTCTCCATCCCATAAGCTGTAAGCATCCTGTAGGCAGGCACCCATGTTTCTTCCTGCTGTGTCCCCATGAGTGAGGACAGGCCTGTGGCACCATAGAGGCTCAGCCAGTGCTTCTTGAACAAGTGCATAAATGGTGTCTATTTTAAAGTAAGCTGTTCTAGTTCCAGGTCATGGTGACATTTTTCTCATCTTCCCTCTCCCCTTTCAAAGGTGAGCCTCGAAGGACGAGAAGGCAGCTCTGTCTGGGCCATCCAGCCCCTCTGGGCCCGTCCCCCATGACCCCCATCAGACCACCCAGGCTGTGGCGAGACACACTGTGGCCATCTGCAGACTGCCAGACCTGAGGTGGCTGGCCATGCAGATGGTGGCATCCTTGGGGACTGTCCACCATAGGTACACACAACTCCCTCCCCATCAACTGCTTGTCTACACTGGCCCACATGTACCTTGTCTCCCAGAGCCTCTGTTTAGAAAGCCAGGTCATGGAGGTACAGAAATCCTAACAACACATGATTTTCAGGCTCCCGATGGCCGCTGTTCACCTTGCCCTGCAGAAGGCGATATGGAACAGCCGTGCTGTCACCAACTTTGGAAGCCACTCAGAGCCAGGGAGGCCCACCTGTCACCTGTGTATACCATCTTTGTGACTCTGAATACATCCCGTCTCTGGAAAGCTTCCAACTTCCTCACTTTCTTTGTGACAACACGTTGACTGTCTGCCCAGCCTGCCATGGCAGGAACAGTTGTAAGGCTTGGCATTTTCTTTTTCCACTTTTATTTTAGATTCAGGAGGTGCACATGCATGCATGTTAGTGAACACTGTGCCCCGCAGGCAACTTCTGAGCCTTCCTCCCCGCTTACTGGTGTCCCTGGTATCTATCATTTCCATCTTTGTGGTCATTTAATTCCCACTTTTTTTCACTTTTTTAGAATTTGATGCCACTGTTTACATTCCCAAGTCACACTCTTATGGGTCACATCTCAGAATCCTGGGCATGGCCTCCCTCTGGCTCGCGACAGGCCACCTCCTCCCTCTGGATCTGGCAGGAGCCCACCTGTGTCTTCCTCTTACCACAAGAACCACCAAAGGAAGGTGAGTTGTGACCAGTGAAGACTTGTGAACTGTCTTGGCCACGTGGGGCTGAGTGAACCATTGATCTTCAACGTGACTCAGTTTCCCAGCTTGTGAAATACGGATGGCAATGGCAGCTGTGGAGCTGTTAATTGGCTGCTAAAGCCCTCTCCCAACTCCCTTCCCTGTTGCCACTGTCCAAACAGAAACTGGCAAGCCAAGCATGGGAGTTCCCCACCTTCTCTGTAGCAGGGGCCGTGCTGTGACTCATTCCAGTCCAAGACAGAAGCAGAAGTCTGCTGGTAAGTGCTGGCAAGGGTCTAAACTGAAGTGATAACATCCATAGAGACTCAGGGAAAGGCCAGCCAAAAGTGCACAGAGTCTTCTGAAATACACAATAAGGTAGAGACTTGACCTGGTGGAATACTGTAATCTCAGCACTTTGGGCAGCCAAGGCAGGAGGATATCTTGAGCCCAGGAATTCCAGACCAGCCTAGGTAACATCATAAGACCCCATCTCTACAAAAAGTACAAAATTTAATAATAATTAACCAGGCATGGTGGTACACACCTATAGCTTCAGCTATTCAGAAAACTGAGGCCAGAGGATAGCCTGAGCCTAGGAGTTTGAGGCTGCAATGAGTTATGATCTTGCTACTACAGTCCAGCCTGGACAACATAGCAAGACTCTATCTCTACAAATAATAAAAATAAAAAAGAAATAGCCAGGCATGGTGGTATATGCCTGTAGTCATAGATACTCAGGAGGCTAAGGCAGGATGATCACTTGGGCCCAGGAGTTTGAGGCTACAGTAAACTATGATTGTACCACTGCACTCCAGCCTGGGCAACATAGCAAGACCTCATCCCTACAAACAAATAAGTAAACAAAAACATAGAGACTGGGAAGGAGTCAGAATTCAGTAAGAGATTAGAGAGAAGGACCATGTGGTATAAGAAGGTTTTAGGGAGGTGGGTGGCACTGGAAGAGAGGACAGGGTCTGGGCAGGCCTTATGCTGCTTCAAGATCATCTCAGAAGCTGCCTACCTGCCAAGTGGAGCAAATTAAAGCTTTCACACAAGGAACCCACCATTCATCATTGGACTGTGGCATATGCATGAATTGGTCTCTCCATGTCACCTGGTTTGCATGAGAAGGACTCTGGCTGCCATCAATGTGAGCAGGATCTTTCATCTCACACCATCCTGTGACATCCTCACCAGACAGGGCACAGCTTTGTGGGACATCCCAAGACACAGGGCCGTAAACAGCAGGCTCCCCGGGCTATCTGCTGTGGCAATTGTCACTACAGTCACCTGGGGATACCCACATCTGAGACTCCTCCCATACCATGTCCCAGCTGAAGGGCAGCGGTAGTCGTGGAAAGGTACCAGAAGTCCCAGTGGGTGACATGCTGTGATCATGGCGACCACTCTCACTCTCCCAATCCAGGCATCACTCCAGCCCATGCAACCACTCACATGGCAGAACTGCTGAGATGAGGGAGAGAAGCCAGGAAACAAACAGGGTGGAAAGTCCCCTGAAGGAGGGGCTCATAGGTGTCCCATGAGGGGCGGTTACTGTGATAGGACATCTCCCGGGCACCCACCCCAGCTTGGATACTCTTCAAATATGTAAAATGTTATATGATGCTGGGCACTCTGTAGCCCTTTGGGAAACGTGTTTTAAATTACTTCAGTGTCCAGTGTCTTGCAGGCTTATTATCCCAGAACACAGCCACAAGAATGCAAATAGGACCATGGCACCTTCCTGGTTGGAGATGGTGGCAGCTCTGTTCCCGTGGTGAGCCTGAAGCTCAGTTGGACAGATGTGTCTCTGTTCCCTCTTTCTCATATCTCCTTCTCTGCCAGAAATCGTAAGCACACTACCATTTCACAAACACATGGGAGACTCGCCCCTGCTTGCCTTTGTCCATAATTGCACTCTTTCAATGAATCACTCATTCATTGAATGAACATTTATTAGGCACCTACTGTATGCCCTGTGTCAATTACTAATATACAACTGTGAACAAGAATGACTGCCTTTTTTCAAAGATCCTACTGTCAGGAGTGCCCACAGCTGGCCGCATCTCAGAGTTGCCAATGGGGCTTTTTGATAGAGGCCTGAGCTTCACCCCAATGTCCCAGGATGGCAAGCAAAGGTGTTATAAAGGGCTAGGCACAGTGGTTTCTGCCTGTAATCCCAGCACAGTGGGGGGCCGAGGTGGGAGGACTACCTGAGCTCAGAGTTGGAGACCAGCCTGGGCAACAAAGCAGGATCTTGTCCTACAAAATATAAAAAAATTAGTCAGGTGCGTGTGGCTCCTGCCCTGTAATCCCAGTACATTGAGAGGCTGAGGTGGGAGACCAGGAGTTCAAGACAGGCTTGAGCAACATGGTGGGACCTGGTATCTACAAAATATTTTAAAAATTATCTGGGCAGGGTGGCACATGCCTGTAGTCCCAGGTCTGTGGTGGACTGAGGTTGGAGGATTGCCTAAACTCAGATCAAAGATGAGTTGCCATGATCATGCCACTACACTTCAGCCTGGGCCACAGAGTGAGATCCCAACTCAAAAAAAAAAAAAAAGAGATGTCACAAGAGAACTGGGGCTAGATTCAAGTTCTGCCCATGACCTTCCTGGAGCTAGCTGGGTAGATAGAGAAAATGTGGGCTTTGGAGCCAAAGAGACTGTGGGTCAAAACTAGGGCATCCATACCTTCTGGTTCATAGGCATTTTTGTCATGACACCCATTGCCTGGTGAAATAATCAATCAGAAGTCACCTGTTCTGATGATAAATTACACGGTCCAATTATTCTACAGTCAGTTTTACCCTTCACACCCATGAGAATGTGGGATAATGACTGTGGCACCCTAAGCCTGGGCTTCCTGTCTGCATCCCACATGGGTTGCCTGTACCCAATGATTAGTCCAAAGGGGGCACCAACCCATTCAATGAGTGCCAGGAACTGCCAGCACCCAACTCTCAGAAGCTGCTGCTGTTCTTACCTGTGGAAAGCAGTGCTCACCTGTCCCACCCTGCTCATTGTGGCACAAAATGATACCTTCACGATGAGGGCATTGTCAGATCGATGGAAACATGTGTGAGTGTGGGGTGGGTGGCCAAGCCCACGAGACCCTGCTTAGGTGGTCACCAACCAAGCCAGCAGGGCTGTCTCAGACATCTCTGTCACAATATTTAAACATCAATGCCACCACCTAGAAAGGAGAGTTTATGAGCCCCGTGGTTGGCTTTAATTTCCCCTGCAGCAGGCTGGGATGTAGAAGCCACTGGTGATTTTGATGTCTCCAGTCAGGCTGGGGACAGGGAGTGCCACATTATCTGTCTGCATGACCACCTGTTCCTGTACTATGGTGACTCAGATGGTGAGGAGGGTCCATTGAGGCCTATCTGAATGGTGTCTCATGGTGCCCACTGGGAAGCCACCTTCTTGGGTCCTTTTTCTGGGTTCTTCATCACTCCTTGAGGCCAAAGGCGACTTAAAGAGGGCAAAAGGACTGAGTGTGACTGAACTAAGGGCAAGGGAGGAAGGGTGGCCAAGGAGGAAGTGCTAGGCCCAGCTGGCACCCTGACTGGGAACCTGGAAGTGGTTGGAGGAGAAAGTTTGTCATAAATGGTGAAGATGGAGAACAAGGCAGAGGTCTTCAGGGGCCAGAGACACTCACCATTGGGAGGCCGAGGTGGAAGACCAGGCGTTTGAGACAGGAAGGGGGTCCAGTGCTGTACAGACTTCAGAAGCCTTCCTGGATGAGGCTGCATAAAGGCTGTATGTGAATGGATTGCTTGAAAGCTGAACATCCGTCGAACTGGAGATGAGGCATGCCAGCATAAAGGCATCACGGACTCCGGGACACAAGGAAGACAGGACAGGAGTTACCCAGTTCTGTTCTGGAGAGACAGACACTGAGGCTGGGAGTCACTCAAGGTTCTAGAATGACCGAGTTCCCTGCTGGGGACCTGAACATGGTTGGTTTTCCCAAAGGGTAACAGGAGATGGTTCAGATTTAGACCCAGGAAGAAAAACGCTCCCAGTAGTCAAGTGCACATTCATACCACTTGCACACCAAACTTCGGTCAGCATGTGTCATGTTCTTTAAGCTCAATTAAGTAAAAATATCCAGACTTTTCTTTCTCCAGACAGGCCAAGTCCTGGGGCTCAAGCCTTGTTCTCTGTCTGAAACATCCCATGCTCAACCTTCACCAACCTTATTCTTCTTGTCTCACAGGTCTAAGGTCAAAGGTCTTCTTCTCCGAGAAGCCCTTCCTGACCACAATGTCAGACATGAGTGTCACCAGGTGACCCTCTCACCAGCCTGCAGTCTGTCTTCTTATTTTTTATTTTATTTTACTTTTTTGATTCGGTATCTCACTCTGTAACCCAGGTTGGAGTGCAATGGCACACTTATGGCCACTTTAGTCTAGATCTGCTGGGCTCAGGCAGTCCTTCTGTGTCAGCCTTCCAAGCAGCTGGAACTACAGGTGCGCACCAACACATCTGGCTAATGTTTTGGTTTATTGTAGAGATGAAATCTCCCCAAGTTGCCCAGGGTAGTCCCCAACCCCTGGGCTCAGGCAATCCTCCCACCTCTGCCTCCTAAAGTGCTGGGATTACAAACTTGAGCCTCCATCCCCAGCATGGTCTGTATTTTCTAAACATCTTTTCAGGATCTCATTCCTGCCTCAGCTTACACGTGTGTTGCATGTCTGTCTCCTCCAAGATGTCAGTGTCACGAGAGTCAGGACTCTACCTCACCCTAATCTTGCCTCTGTCTCCAGCATTCAACCCTCTGTTCCCAGGTCACAGACACTCATACATATTTATTGGATTAAGAACCATTGAAGTGAATTGTGGTCTTAATAATGTCATTCTTACATGGGACAAAAAAAAAAGCCTGAAGCGGTGGCTAGGGCATGAGGATTGTGTGTCAGCCTGGAAGTGATCATGAGATGGAAAATTTTTGTTGATCATCACACCCTCTCCCCTCCAGTGGACCTCAGACCTGCAGCTTAGGTAGGGGTGAGCTATTTGCCCTGTGCAGGTGAACATGGATCAGAGGACATGGCTTATACGTGAGTCCACAATGGGTGTCATCTCTTATGGTGGAATGTCCTCACCTGCCACAGCCTCCCTCCTCCCTTCCCTCCCTTCTCTCCATCACCCACCCATTACCCTGACTCAAAACAAGACATTCTAGGGGCTGATCTTATGGCCCAGATAAGGGCTGAGAGCACACCTGCGACTCAAAGGGGTTCTCTCATGTGGAAGAGCTAGCCAGGGTGAAAGTCTCCTTCTGAGTCCTCTGAGACCATAGGAATTTCTAGATGGTGTGTGCTGGTGCAGGAATGACTAGAGGATGACTGGTTCTCCCAAGGTGAATGGCATAGTCACTCATGTATCATTGGTGGAAAGGGAAGTCAAGGGCCACTGTGAACAACTGTGAAGTCATGGAAATCAGGAACATGTTTTCAGCCACTGGTCCTGGCACATGTCTCTGTGCCAGGCACACAGTGACACAGTGATGGTCAACTAATATGTGCTTCACAATGTGTTCTGGAAGAATGAAAGACTTCATGAATGTGTGAATGGGTTTGCAACTGAGTGAATAAAATAAGCACTATACATTCACCTCTTATGAATCTAGTTAATGTGAGTTTGCTCTTAGAGTCTGATTACCCGAAGGTAGAGAAGGAAAAATAGATTTTACAAACATGAAATAATGAGAACCAGAACCAGGACTGCAGGGACTCCATGAACTTGTGATCATGCTGTGAGCCCTCTTGGGACACCTCTTGGTTCCTAGCAAGCTGGATGCCTTAGAGTGCAAGTTCACATCATCTGTGATCAGCCCATAAGCCATCTCTATCCCCCTTCCATCCCCTGAAAAGGGCTTCTTAACTTGAGTCCATGACCCATGGGCAGAGGTCAGCAGATGAACTTCTGGGGATTTGTGAATTTGGATAAGGAAAAAACACAGCTTTCTTGGTGCTCCTTTCTACCCCTACCTGGAAAGTGGTATTTCTATCACTTGTGAATGTCTCAGCAGTACCTGACAGTGTCTCATCCCAGGTGATTTCTGGTCACCTGTCAGCTATTGGGGGACCATGGAACATTGCATATGCTTGTGTCTAGGCCAAAGTTCCACCAGTTGTTGGGCCATGGCCAGGTTCTCTCTGACACCTTCTGAAGTAGCACAGCACTTGACCCCCACCTGGCATTTACCACCCGTGTGGGGCTCTCATTTCAGCGTGAGCTGAACCTCGTGATTTGCATCTCATGAATGCAACAGGATGACAGTGAGGGGTATCGTGTGAAGTGAGTTTGCAGGCAAGTGTGATCTCTGCTCCCCTCACATCCACATCCCTCTCTCCCACTCACATGACAAGGCTAGTCTCTGCATCACAAGCCATCTCATGGGAGGCCCAGTGGCAAGGAGCTAAGGCAGCTTCAGGAAACAGCCAGCGAGACTGAGTCCCTTGGTCCAACCTTTCGAGCAAACCAACCTACCAACAACCTGTGGGCAAGCTCAGAAGCAGGCCCGGCCCATTCAGACTTAGGCAACCATAGCTCTGACTGTCATTCCACCTCAATGAGGCCTGGAGCAGAGACTCAGCTCAGTCACGCACACACTCCTGGGAGATGGCAAATGTCTGTTACCCTGTTGTGCTAAAGAAGCTGCTCCGCAATGGATGACTAATATAGGTGTGTGTGTGTGTATGCGCATATGCATGTATGTGTGTGCACGGGTGTATATGCAAATGTGTATATGCATATGCATGTGTTTCTTGTGTATTTATGTGTATATGTACATGTATATATGCATGTGTATATATACATATGAATATATATGTATATGGATGTATATGTGTATGTATACGCATGTAATTATACATGTATGTATGGATATATGTATATGCATTGTTTATGCATATATGTGCGTATATATGTATATGTATGTATATATGTATATAAATGAATGTATATAGATATATATGCATGTGGATATATGTGTGTATATGTATGTTTGTGTGTGTGTGTATGTATATATGTGTATAATTGTATGTGCATATGTGTGCATGTGTGCATATATATGTATGCGTGGGCAAAGGCCAGAAAATATTTGTATGTATATATATGTATATGTGAGTGTTCGTATATTCATGTAGTTATACATGTGTATATGCATATGTGTACATGTTTTTGTGTATATATGTATAAAATGTATGAGTGTGTTTATGTGAATATATGTATATTCATGCTTTCATGTATGTATGTGTATGTGTGCACATATACATATATGTATGTGTATATGTGTGTATAGTGTATGTGCATGCATGTGTGCATGTGTGCATATATATGTGTGGGCATAGGTCAGCGTATATGTGTATATGCATGTGTGTTTGTACATGTATGTAGTGATACATGTATATATGTACATGTGTGTATTTGTGTTTGTGTATATTATGTGCTTAGATGTATATATATGTATGTGTGTTTATGTTTGCATATATGTACATGTATGTATATATGTGCATAAATGTATGTATATAGCTATATGTATGTGTACTTGTGTGTATAGACATATGTGTGGGTATGCATGTGTGTATGTGTGTATATGCATGCACATGTGTAAGTATATGTGTACATGTGTGTATACAAGCACATGTGTGTAGAGTGCTCCATACCTGTTTCTCCAAATACTCATTTGCTTTGAAATCCCATGTTTTATTTCAAGCCTATAGCAATAATTGCTCTGAGAATGGGTCACAGGCTTTGCCTGTCCACCTGGAGGTCCGTATCACCTGGGAACAAGGCCACATCTTCTGAATGCTGAGGTGGTAACATGGAGCTTGGTGCAGCTGGCAGGGGCTCTGAGATCACAGCAGTAGACTCTCATCCAGACAGCAAGTGGCACCAGAGGGAAGGAGTGAGCTGAGGGCCCATGGGATGGGTTGGGGTCTCAAATCTGAAGGGAGACAGAGTTACGAGGCAAATTGAGGAGCCAGGGACTGAGAAGAGACCCTGTGGGTCTGGCCTGATGGGACTAAGGGATGAGGCCAGCAGAGAGAGCAAGCCTCCATTCCCAATCCAGAAAGGTGCTCTCATGCCATCAAGGCATCTCTGCACCACTTTCCTACAGTCACTGCCAAATCTGCCCACCACCCAAGATCAGCTTCTGAGGTCAGGGCCCATCCAGCATGCAGGCATCAAACATCAGGGCACAGGGCTGGGCCTGAGACACAGAGAAGAATCAGGCTCCATTTCTTTCTCAGGTTGTTCATAGGGTAAAGAAAGAAGCAGATAAATATAGACATCAATATTAGAAAATCTCAAATCAAAGTTGAACTGTGCTGACCAGGCTGGCGTTTTCCAAGCCTTGACTTCACATCTGCTAAAGACAGGCAGTGGCATCTGTCTTGTTACTTTGTGGAACATGAAATGATGATACATCTAAAGGATCTCATACAGGCAACCCCTTCAAGACCCCTCTCACTGTGGGAGCTTTTCTGTCCTCTCAATAAATCCTGCTTTCTCACTAAAATAAATAAATTAATTAAGAAGGGTCTCATACAAAGTCTGACGTGTTACAGACATACCTACCTTGCTTCCCACACTCACCCTGTTTTTAGTCTTCAGATCACAAGGCTCCAAGTGTTTGTCCATGACTGAATGCCTCAGGAAGGCTGTGGCTGAGTCCTGCAGACAGCTGGTTCCCAAAGGGCATTTCCCTCCAGGACATTGTCCTCCACTCCACACCAACTTGTGGAGGCAGCCACCACATGGGACTCAGTCCACAGCTCCAGCAAGTGTTTTCTCAAAGCAGGGACTGCCCAGCCCAGGCTGGATGAGTGATTAAGATGATGAACAACTCAAGGTGAGCCTTCCAACACCAAGTGCAACTGTGCTAAGCAAGAAAGGACATCACAGGCTAGAGGACAGGGGCCCTGACCTGACTCTTAGCAACATGAAGGTCTTGAATGTGTGGAAGGGGACTGGAGAGGAGGAAGGAGGACAGTGAAGGGCCATGGTAACCCAGGGAGAAGAGCAGATATTGATGGAGGGTGGGCACAAGGGGAGTTACAATGGCCTCTGCCAGGTTTCATTTTTTTAAAAAGCAAAAAGCCAGATGTTGTGGTGAGCACCTGTTGTCCCAGGTACTCAGGAGGCTGAGGCGGGAACATTGCCTGAGTTCTGGAGGTCGAGGCTGCATTGAACTGTGATCATGCCACTGCACTTCAGCCTGGGTGACAGAGTGAGACTCCAACTCAAAAAAGTAAAACATAGGGCAGTCAAAAGACACATGAAAAAGTGCTCCATCTCATTATCAGAGAAATGCAAATCAAAACCACATTGAAATACCACCTAACCCCAGTAAGAGTGGCCATCATTAATAAAACAAACAACAACAGACGCTGGCGAGGATGCAGAGAAAAAGAATGCATCTACACTGGTGGGAATGAAAACTAGTACAAGCTCTCTGGGAAACTGTGGAGATTTCTGAAAAAACTTGAAATTGATCTTCCATATGAGCCAGCAATTCTCCTAATGGGAACATATAGCCAGAGGAACTCAAATCATTCTACAAAAAATATACCTGCACACGTATGTTTGTTACAGCTTTGTTCACAATAGAAAAGCCATGGAACTGACCATGTTGCTCATCGAAGCTGGACTGGATTAAAAAATGTGATACATATACACAATGGAATATTATACAGCCATAAAGAAAGACAAGCATATGGACTTTGCAGCAGCTTGGATGGATTTGGAGTCAGTCATACTCAGTGATCTATCACAGAAAAAAAGAACGGAGTACCATATGTTCTCACCTATAAGTGGACCTTGAACAATTGTAATACTATAAGAAAGGGATTGGCAGTAGTGGGAAACTGTCAGGGAGGGGTGTGGGTTTGGCAGTTTAGGGAAACTGCTAGGGGAGGGAGGGCATACCTCATCAACAAGGGTACATGCATAACCAACGTTTGTATACCTAACCCTGAATTATACTCCACATCTTTATAATAAAAATAAATAAACAAATAAAATAAATAACAGATGCTGACATTGGCCAGAAGCGGTTGTGGCCAATGTCAACATCTGTTCCATCTGAGTGGTAGGTGCAAAGGGAACTAGTTTATTCCCTGTCATCTTGCCATGTTGGAGATGTTTTATGATAAGAGATAGGAGAAGCATTTTTGGTGGGATGTGTGGAGAGTGCAGATGCAGAGGTCAGGAGATGTGTGGTGCACGTGCAGACCAGGACGCCCTGAGGTGGAGGGCTTCTCACTCTCTCTGTAGGCCCCAGTGAGGGGACAGGGGCACAGGTTGAGCACTGTCCTTCAACCTGAATGAAAAATGGCACATCATCTGACAGTGGGATTCTGCCCAGTCCCTCCAGCATCCATAGATTTCTTGGTATCTCTAACATAACATTTTTATTTCCCAAATTTTTACTGAAAAAAAAAATATAATGCTAACAACAGAACATGGTTTTACTTTTTTCAATCTGATAATGATGCTCATATACAATTTACAGGCTCTTATATGTGCTGGACGCTGTGATAAGCAGTTGTTGAATATCACCTCACATTGTTATAATTATCCACATTTCATAGATCAAGAAATGGATACAGACTGACCAATGTCACAAAGCTCATAAATGGAAGAATTGAGATTAAGAAAGTCTACACAAGGGCATGTCCCAGGAGTGAGTGACTTGCTCCCCAACTTGGGCAAATGTGACCTCACCTCAGAGGGAAGTAGCACCATAGAGTCACTGTCTCAATACTTTCTCGATATTTTCATCTCCAAAAATAGGACTGAAGAACAAACACAACCATGGGGGTGAAAGTACCGTCAACTGGCAAGTCCTCACCAGGCTGGTGGTTGGTGACAGTGAGCATCATAACCTCCTATAGCTGCCAACAACATAAACTATGTCCTATTTCCATCTCTCAAGGTGGTGGCCAAGGCAGAAAAAAGAAAGAGACATAGAAAAAGCCCCAAGATGGAACAAGATAGACCGGGATCTGTACGCTGTATTCTAACATGCATTAACCATGTGACTGTGGTTCCATCATCTGATAGCTTCCTAGCCTCAGTTTCCTTTGCTAAGAAGTGGTCATGCCAGTCCATGAGGATAAAAGAGGTGATGCAAGGTAAGGCAAGCTCGTGGCATTACAATCACCTTGATGGTGGCAGTGGTGAGTGTTTCTTGATGGTCTGCTGCTCTGCATTTAGGAACTTTATATCTATTGACTCCAGTCCTCATGCTGGTCCTGGGGAGTCTCTGTAATTATCTCCATTTCACAGATGGCAACACTGAGGCACAGGGAGCCCTTAATAACCGTCAGCTACCCCAGGATCCAGTTGTACTCATGTTTAATTGGATGGCACATGGGAGGCACACAGTGATGACTGGTAGGTTAGAAATGTTCCCAATCCAATGTTTCCAAAGGCCAAGCAGGCACCCTTCAATGGCAGGGCCCACCCAGAGCCAGAGTCTGAGGAGAGAGAGTCTCACAAGCTGCCACACAGTTTGCCAAGATGCCATGGTCCAGTTTCGGTGGGGGCAGGTTTCCAGCTGCCTCTGGCCCTCCTTTCCCATTCTCCCATCTCTGAATCAAGAGCAAACCTCCCTCCAGACAGCCAGAGCCCATGCAAGGGAGTTGCCCATGCTTTCTCCCCGCTGTTTGGTGAGAGGGCAGGGACGGGGAAAATTGTGCCAAAGGTCATAGCTTTGAAGTCAGAGCTGCCATCTTCCACACAAGAAAACTCTGGCTGGGCTCCAGCCCCATGACAGCTGCACATAGCAGGGAGGCTTCTCACTGTAGGGAGGCCATCCAAGACCCCCTCAGTGGCCCCAGCAGCACCTTAGGAACCTGTGGTCATAGAATGGCCAAGACACACAGCTCACAGGCAATCCAAGTGCCTCATTCATTGCCTCTATCACCAAGTGCCTCCGCTTTTCTCCTTTCCCTCTACTCATTACTTCTCATTGCCTTGTTCAACCCTGAATCTCCTTCCACCCCCAAAAATGTCCATCATGAACCCATAATACACCTGACACAGGGCACGGTGGTCTAGTTGTGAGTACACCATGGCCCCTATCCTGGAAGATCTTAAATATTTATTCAGAGGGAGGAAGACTTTAAACAACCCATGAAGGAGCTCATCTAGAATGAAAAGCTGTGATGGGCACTATGAGGGAATGAGCCATGTTGAGAAAGAAGAGTGATGAATCAGCCTCCAAGTAGGAGGTCAGGAAAGAGGCACTAAACTGAGTACATCTCTACCTACCAGGCATCACCATCTGCCTCCAAGTGCCATCTGATTAGAAATGAGTCCAACTGGGTCCTAATGTATGTGACAGTTATTAAGGACCATCAGGAAGTTGTACATGAGGTCAGGTGCAGTGTGGGGGAAAGACTGGTCTATGAAACAGCATGTGCCAAGGTATTCTGGCAAGAAGAAACATGGGGTATTCAGGGAACTGAACCAATATGGCATGACTGACAGAGAAGCACCCCTGATTAGGCTGTGGGACCTCAAGAATGTACCTGGATTCTCTCTACCTCTGTTTTCTCAGGTTGGTTCAGGTAAGGATGGGGGGGGCATAAATTTGAGCCAGTCTGAGCAGATTAGAAGGTGAAGAACCAGGGAACTATGGGTTTAGTTAAGGGGGATTTCTACAGATGCCATGTGTCACACTCACAAGGAACACAGAAACTTGAACTCACAACCACCTACTTTCAGGCACATGTTCCACTAAGCCTCCTCACCCAGGGCTCCTTGTTACCCTTCCAATGGGTCTAGAGCTGTGGGTGTCTGAAGACAGGAGAAATGGGGAGAGGAGCCCTGCCTACTTCTCTTCTGCCTACCACAAACTGAACTCATCCAGGAAAAGGTCTTGGGATGGAGGTCACAGCACCACGTGCTCAGGGCTCCCTCATGTCTCCAAATCCAGCCGAGCAGGATGGCGACCTCAAACTGGGACACTTTGTTGATGGCGACCTCCCAGAGGAGGCCATGCACTGACCTTCCTGAGCCCCAGTCTGCTGTTCCCACAAGAGA
>NW_007248074.1:0-14829 GCF_000164805.1 Carlito syrichta
CGGTGCATGGTAAAATTTCAGTCCTTTTAAATTTGCTTATGCTTGATTTATGGCCAATTATGTGGTCGATCTTAGAATACGTTCCATGTGGTGATGAGTAGAATGTGTATTCTGTGGTCTTTGGATGGAGTGTTCTGAAGGTATCAATTAAGTCCATTTGGTCAAGAGTCACATTGAGGTTCTGGATCTTATTGCTGATTTTTTGTCCTGATGATCTGTCTAGGGCTGTGAGTGGGGTATTAAAGTCCCCGTTTATGATGGTGTTAGAGTCAATATCTTTCTTTAGTTTTTCTAGGAGTTGCTTTATAAAAGTTGGTGTACCTATCTTAGGTGCATATTTGTTTAGGATAGATATTTCTTGTTGATGGAGTGAATCTTTTATCATTATGTAGTGGCCCTCTGTATATTTTTTAATTTTTGATAGCTTAAATGGTATTTTGTCTGAAATTAGGATTGCGACTCCTCCTTTCTTTTGTGTTCCATTCGCCTGAAAATTTGTTTCCCATCCTCTTACTTTGAGTTTGTGTATATCCTTTCTAGTGAGATGGGTCTCTTGAAGGTAGTATATTGTTGCCTGGTGATATTTTATCCATTTTGCCATTCTTTGTCTTTTCAGTGGTGCATTTAGTCCATTCACATTCAGGCTAACTATTGAAATGTGAGAGTGCATCCCTATCATAGAGTTCTTATAGAGCTGTTCTTCCACTTGGTTTATTGTCTTTCTTTTGGTTTTGGGGTTGGTTCATTTGTATTTTATTCTTTTTCCTGTACTCTTATGAAGAACGCTGTTCTTTTTTTCCCCTTTTCTTCTGTGTTTAGTACTTTCTTAAGTGTTTCATGTAGAGGTGGTGTGGTGGCAGCGTAAGTTCTTAGGGTTGAATATCTGGGAAAGATTTTAATTCTCCCTCCTGATGAAGCTTAATCTGGCTGGGTAGGTTATTCTTGGTTGAAATGGTTTATCTTTCAGGACTTTGAAGATAGGGCTCCAAGCTCTCCTAGCCTGCAGGATTTCTGCTATTCTAATGGGTTTTCCAGGTAGGTGATCTAGGCTTTTTCTCTTGTTGCCTTTAGGATTTTTTTTTTTATGCCTACTTTGTTTAGGCGAATTATTATGTGTCTAGGATTGGTCTTCTCATTTGTTGTCTTGCAGGGGTTCTCTGAATCTCTTGTGTTTGAATTTTTGCATCATTGATTAGATAAGGGAAGTTTTCTTGAATGATCTCATGGAAGGTTTGTTCCAGTGTGGTCTCTGTCCCTCTTTCTGCCTCAGGAAGGCCAATTACTCTTAGACTCGGTCTCTTGAAGTAATTGCTCATCCCTTGAAGGTTTTTTCCTGTCTTTTTGAGCTTGTTTTCTGTGTTTTTAAGAGTTTGGGTTAGTTCTATATTTTGGTCCTCACGCTCTGAGATTCCTTCTTCTGCTTGGGTAATTCTGCTTCCCATGCTTATCAGTTTGTTATTTATTTCATTCACAGTATTCTTTATTACTGTTATCTCAGATATCAGCTCCTTTCTAGTTTCTTCTTGACTCTCCTCAATTCTTTTTAATCTCTCCATTAATGTCTTGATATCTAGGTTTGTAGTTTGAGACCAGTCATTCTGGGGGCTCTTCATTGTTTGCATTCCAAAGTCAGTTTTCTCAGTGTCTGCCCTCCCAGGGGTCTGGGAGAGACGTATATTTTTCTTTTGGTTTTTCTTCATTTGTGTAGATTTTTCTATCTCTCCCCCTTTCCCTCCCCTTCTTTAATTCTGTTTTTCAAGGAAGGTGTGATTACTTTTGTTTCACTTGTATAATCTCCTGTTCTTCCTTATGAGGGTCCTCTGGTTTTATTCACTTTTGAGGTTGGAGTGTGGGCTGTGGGCTGTACTTTTTGCAGTTCTGAGGTTTAATTGAGGGGGAAACTGTGATTCAGAATCTATATGCTGATTACAGCATCCACCAACAGGTGTATGAGCACACTGGAACCTATTTCTACTGCCTTACAATCTGTCTGTGCAGCGGGGTGTAGCTTGAGTCCCTGGAGCAAAAGGAGGTCGAAAAGAGGAAAATAATGGAGGAAGGGGGATCAATAGGAAGTTAGAAAGAGAGAAGAGTGAGAGGGAAAACAGACATACATACCAACTAACAGGTGAAAAAAAGACACAAAGCCGGAGAGAAGAGAAAAAAAAACACAGAAGGAAAATTCCCTAAAGAATACTGGTAGCTACACAGAGACAGACCAATAAGATCATGAAACAGACAGTGTAAGTTAGAAAGCAAACAATAGTGAGCAAAACATATATTCAGAATGATAAAACCAGAGGTCAAAATGAGAGATCAGACTAGTTCTGTAATCTTTCTTTAGTGGCTAAAGTCACTTGAGCTCGGATCTCCAGCCTTTCCCCTTTGTTTTTGTTGCAGGCAGCTAGCCTGCTGTCTGGGAGGTCTGTGACTCTTAGTTGTCTCAGTCTGTTCAGCATAGGGGAGGGGCTTTGTCTCCTGTTTAATGACGTCACTGTGGGAACCAAGGTGGAGGCTCTGATAGGTGGGCGGCATGATGCAAATCTGCCTGGAGAATGGCGGAGGTGGTAGCTTCACTTTCACTTTTAGGGATGCTCATCTGGGTCTCTGGGTGAGAGGCACCGAGATCAGCTGCACAGCTGGGTGCTGGATCCGGGGTGTCACCAGCAGGTTGGGGTGGAGGAGAGGGTCGGGCTTTCCCTCCTCTGGAGCCAGAAGTCTCCAATCAGCACCTTAAACAAGCTTGGGGTTCTGTTCCCTTACACAAGCTTGAGGTTGCACGCTGAGTGCCTCAGCCCGGGTGGGCCCGGGGCTCCAGAGCTCCAAAGCTCCAAAGGGCAGGCAGTGGCCCTGAGTCCCTCACAGGGTACTTCAGCCAGAAATGGGACCGGTCTCTCTGAGGGGCGGGCACCCAGAGCCTCCCTGGGTGACCGGCAGCTTGGTGTTGGGTGCTGGGCAAAACAATGTAGCCAGGGAGGGAGCTGAGACCCAGGACTCCTGAGCAGGTGGGAGTCACATATAGTGCAGCAGCCGCGGCCAGGGGCCGCAATATCTGGCCCTGCGTAGGACCAAAGGTCCCCGGGCCTCGTACCAGTGCAGCTGGTGGTGGGCAGGGGGCTGTGGGAAGAAAAGTAAGAGTCTTTTTGGGAACTCACATTCGGAGAGTCTCACAAATCCACCTATGCTGTCGCCATCTTACCGGAACCCCGTAATGATTTCTTAGCAAGTGAACTTAACTTGTCTCTCTAGTTATCATTTCCTCTGTGTAGACCAGAACAAAAATCTTCAGGGCAAATATTTAGCTTCCAGTTTAAAGCTCAGTTTCTTAGTGGTAAACAGTAAACTCAGGATTCCCTTCTTATATTTTCTCTCCTTCTCCCAGCCTTGATCCATCTTGAGGAGGTACAGAAATTACATGAAAGAAGTCACCTGAGATGCGTGTGTATGAGGTGGGGTGGTGGTGGTGAATGATTCATGAATGTCTTCCGTCAATACTGGTTCTGCTGAGATCTAATCTGCCCTTTACTGTCCTCACCACTGTGCCCTAGCACCTACAACAAAAGTCCGTGTCCCTACAAGGCCTCAATCCACCATGCCCAGCAGATCATCATAATATGAAACCCCTTTAAATCCACTGCCTTCGCAGATACATCCTTGACCTCACTGAGGCACAGGAGACATGCTTAGGACCACTACTCTGGGAGGTAATCCTCACATTCACCCGTTTGTACACCTAGCAGCTGGCACCAAAACAGATGACATTTCTACAAGACCTGCCATCCCTTCAAATCCTACTTTCTTTTTATTTGTTATATATTTATTTTTTAATCAATAGATAAAATTACATGTATTTTCCCATGCAAAACATGTTCTGAAGTATATATAACTATGAAACTACTAAATCTAGCTAAATAACATATGCATTATCTCACACAGTACTCATTTTTGTGGTGAGAACACTTTACATCTCCTTTCTTAGCATTTTTCAAAAATACAATATATTATTAACCATAGTCACCATGCTGTACAATACATCTCTTGCACTAATTCTCCCTATCTGAAATATTGTATCTTTGACTATCTCCCCAACTCCCACATGCCCCCTGAACTATTGTTGAATTTGGTTTGACAGTATTTTATTAAGAATTTTCGTATTTAGGTTCATCAGATATATTGGCCTATAGTTTTATTTCTTTTTATTGTCAGGGTGATGCTGGCATTGTAAAATGAGTTTGGAAGTATTACTTCATCTTCGATTTTTGGGGTACTTTTTCAGAAGAATTACTATTAGTTCTTTAAACGTTTGGTAGAGTTTAGCAGTGAAGCCATTGGTACTGGGCTTTTCTGATAGAATTAAAAAAAAATTCTGATTAAATCTTCTTACTCATTATTGGTGTGTTAAGATTTCTTAAGACTTCAGTCTTGGTAGGTTGTATACATCAAGAAACATATCATTTCTTCTATAGTATCCAATTTGTTGGTATATAATTGCTCATAATAGTCTTATGATCTTTTGTATTTCTGTTGTATCAATTATAATGTCTCCTTTCCCATTTCTGATTTTACTTGAGTCTTTGTCTTAGTTTAGCTAATGATTTATTGATTTTATTTCTTTTTTTTAATCAACACTTAGTTTTGTTGCTCTGTACTACTGTTTTCCTACTCTCTATTTCATTGATTTCTGTTCTTATATTATTTCCTTCTTTATACTAACTTTGGGCTTTGTACTTGTTTTTCTAGTTCTTTGAAGTCCAACACTAGGTTGTTTGAGATTCTTTGTTTTTTTTCTGAAGTAGGCATTTATTGCTACAAACTTCTCTCGTCGAATTGTTTTTACTACATTCAATAAAAGTTGTAAATATTTCTCTTTTAATTTTTTCATCAACCCATTGGCTGTTCAGGAGCATGTTGTTTAATTTCCATGCATTTGTGAATTTTCTGTTCTTCCCATTATTTATTTCTAGATTTATACCATTATGACCAGAAAAGACACTTGACAATATTTCAAATTTTAAAAATTTGCTGAAACATGTTTTGTGGTCTAAGATATGATTTACCCTGGAGAATGTTCCATGTGCAACTGAGAAACATGTGTACTCTGTAGCTGTTGGATTAAAGGTTCTGTGTATGTCTGTTGACTCATTGAATCTGGAGTGTGGGTTAAATTATGTGTTTCCTTAGGGATGGATAATCTGCCTATTGCTGAAAGTAGGGTGCTGAAGTCCCTTATATGTATTTACAATTGTCATCATCTTGCTGAAGTGACCTCTTTATCATTTTTACAACAACACTGTATTTCTCTTTTTATAGTGTTTGACTTATACTCTGTTTTATCTGATGTACGTATAGCTACTCTTTCTCTCTTTTGGTTTCCATTTGCATGGAATATAATTTCCCATCCCTTTACTTTCAGTCTATGTTTTTTCTTATAGTGAAGTAAGTTTCCTGTTGGCAGCCATATACTTGGGTTTTGTTTTTAATCCATTCAACCATTCTATGTCTTCTGATTGGAGAATTTAATTCATTTACATTCACGATAATTATTGACCAGTAATTAGTTGTTTTTCAGATCCTTTGTTTTTTTCTTCCTCTCTTGCTATCTTCCTTTGTGATTATGTAGCTTTCTCTAGTTGTATGTTTTGATTACTTGCTTTTCACGTCTGTATCTACTATAGGTTTTTGCTTTTTGTTTACCATGAAGATAACAAAAGACAACTTACAGTTAGAAAAGACTAGTTTAAGCTTATAACTTAATTTTGGGAACAATATTTAAAAAAAAACTAGAGTTTTACTTCATCCTCCCTCCCATTCTGATTTCTTGATGTCACAATTTACATCTTTTAATATTGTATATCCTTTAAAATTATTGTAGCTATTATTTTAATAGTTTTGCCTTTTAACCTTTATTCTAAAGATATAATATATGCACCACCATTAGAGTGTTAGGATATTTTGAACTTGACTGTATACTTACTTTTACCAGTGAGTTTTATTCTTTCCCTCATTTGCATTATGCATTAAGATCTTTTTCTTTTACCTTAAAGGATTCCCATTAGCATTTCCTCTAAGAAAGATCTGGTGGTAATGAATTCTCTCAGACTTTGGGAAAATTTTTAATTTCTCCTTCATTTCTGAAGGACAGCTTTTCTGGGTATAGTATTCTTAGTGGTTTTTGTTTTGTTTTGTTATTTTACCCCTCAGCACTCTATCATTCCACATGCTCCTGGTCTATAAGATTTCTGCTAAGAAGTCTATTGCTAGTTGTACTAGGACTCCTTTATATATTATTTGCTTCTTTCCAATTGATGCTTTCATGATTTTCTCTTTGTCTTTGAGTTTTGATTATATTATGTCTTGGGATTTGGATTTATTCTGATTTGAGACCTTTGACCTTTCTTTACCTAGGTATTTACATATTCTTCAGGTTTGGAAGGATTTCTGTTACTATTTACTATGTATTATTTATAAGCTTTCCACTCCTTTATCTCTCTCTTGTAGTTCTTACACTTCTAGGACTTGAATATCTACTCTTTTCATGATGTCCCATAAATTTTGTAAATGCTCCTCATTTGTTTTGATTCTTCTCCTCTGACTGTATATTTTTAAATAACCTGTCTTCAAGCTTACAGATTTTTTCTTCTACTTGATCAATTCTGCTTTTGATGTAGTCTATTGCACTTATTATTTCATTCACTATTTTCAGTTCCAGGATTTAATGTTTTATTATTAATTATATTCACTATTAAATTTTTCATTCTTTTCATTTATTGTTTCCCTCATTTTTTGAATTGCTTCACTGAATTTCCCAAAATTCACTGAGCTTCCTAACCACAGTAATTTTGAATTCTTTATCAGGCAGTTTAGACATCTCCATTTCATTAGAGTCTATTACTGACACCTTATTATGTCTGCCTGGTAATGTTATGTTTCTATAATTGTTCTTGATCCCTTGTTCTCATAAGCTGATGTCTGCACATCTGAAGACAAAGGTACTTATTCACAGACTCGCTTTGTCTAGAAAAGCTCCATGACATGAGCAGGCAGTACTGGGGCATGCCAGAAGCCTAGAACAGCTGTGATTAGTGCAGTTCTGCCAGAAACCCAGGGTCTACTATGGAAAGCACAGTGCTAGGGATGGCCAAAGATCAGGGCAAATGCAAACAGCATGGCATGTGGTCATGTAAGACGAATGGGTCCTCTGAGAGCTGCTTACTACTGAAGGCTATCTGGAACCTGAGACAGCTGAAGTCAGTCCACAAGGGTGCAGGCTAAACATTGAGTCTATCTTGCAAGTCTGAAGCCTGAGATTATGTGGTCTTGCCTGGTGCCAGGTGGGTCTATCACACCAGTCCATGGGTACCAAGCTGGAATATGAGGTCATGGGGTTCTTTCATGGTTCAGGCAGACAGTGTTAGTGTCCAAGGGAAAGTCCTGTTCTGACTTCCCTCACTTTTCCCCAAGAAAACAGCATCTTTTTCTGTGTTGTGCTACCTGGAGTAGAGGAAGGGATGACATGGGTAATGAGAATCTGTCCTTCCCACCTTCTTCAATGAGGTTTTTCTTAATATTGTGCTACAACGAGGTACTGTGGTCTTTCATTTGGTTTCTTTAGCTCTTATGAAAATACTTTAGGTTATGAACTGTTGTTCAAATTGCTATATAAGAATAATCTACTAAATGCCAAATGCTGAGCTTGTCCTCCTCATACAGAATTTTGTATTAGTCAAGAAAGTTGTCAAATGCAATAAACAGAATAACTGATTATATGTAGCATAAGCAAATAGAGGTACATTTTCTCATATACTAAAAAGTCTGAACTCGTAGGTTGCAAGATGGCTTCCACAGCTTTAGGCATTGTGTTCCTGTTTAAGACAGAAAGAAGTATCTGAACCAGCCACATCTTTCCCCTTTGCACATAAGAAAAAGTTTTCCCAGAAAGCCCCAGGAGAAGTCTACTTATTTCTCAGTGATCTGAATAATGCTATGCAGTCAGCCATAGCTACAAGGTAGAATGGCAAAATAAGCAAAATATGTGTTTGTCTTTTAGGGGCAGGGATGCCCTATACTAAAGGCAGGTAAGGAAGAAGGAGGCTGAAAATAGGTGCCAAATTAGTGAACTACCAATATCTGTCACAATTGTATTTTATAGAGCTCCCAAGGAGGCCCAGATATAAACCTTATTTCTACATACTCAATAAGATGCTTGACATTCATTCAATATTATTGAATTCTCATGGTACAATAGTAAACTACAACCCCAAAAGACTTTTTCTTTTAGAGCTTACAGTCTGGTGGTGATTAAAGAGACATTAAAATACGTATTATTAGGTGGCAATAAGGAGTGTGAAGAAAAATAAACTACATTATATAGAGAAATAGAGACTATATGTGTAGGATAGGCAAGTCACTGCTGTGGACGAAGTGCTCTAATAAGGTCTTTATAAGGAACCGACATTGGAGTGAAAGAGGTAACAGACTCATGTAGATATCTCAGGGCAAAGCCTTCTAGCAGAAGGAACAATAAGTGTTTGGTGAGAACAGTGGGGTATAGCAAAGTGAGGAGAGAGGGAAGAATATCACAGCAGGATGTCGAAGGAAATGTCCCTTTGAGGGAATAACTGCTGGTTAAAGGTTCTGAAGTAGCCTTCTCACCAAGTTTCTACTGGAAAGGTAAAACTAATGATTGTGTATCAGGTACTCTGACACATCTTAGCATTTTAACTCTAGCAACCTTATTTAGAAATGAGGACTCTGAGGCTCAAACTAAGTAAGCTTCTCATAGGCTCTATTATAAATAAAACATGTCTTCATTATTTAGGCACATGGCCTATTGGTTCATGTTATACAGTTGTGCTAAAAATGCTGGATAAAGTAAAATTTAATTCATATTTGATTCACGGGAGGAATCCACCAGGTCCTTTATTATACTGATCTATACTTTGATTCTTCAAGAAACAAAAGGATATAGTTTGTAGAATAGTTCTGTATCTATTGTACTCTGACAACACTGGTTAACATTTTGTGAAGAGTAAACTGAAAAGCTTTTATATATTATAGTCCTATCTGAATTTATTGTGCTGATGATTAATGTGGAAGAAGGATACAAATATTCATTCTCACTTAATTTTCAGAGCACGAGGAGTAAGAATATACAGGAAATGTGTATCCATGAAAATGTGTTCAAATCTACTTGGTTAATGAGCTTAAATAGTGAGGGACACTTGTATATGGATGAGAAGTACTTTGGCCATTTCACCAAAGATTTGAAAAGGTAACATCTAATAATATATGTTATATTCAGCAAACAAAATATAATCTTAAATAGAACTATTTTTCATGTTTCTCATTTAAAGTGCATATATTCTTACCATAAAACAATGAATTTACAAAGTAAGCATTTTCAGATGAAGGTAATATTTGTTTTTAAAGATGATATTTATGTCCAGGCAGATACATCATAAAATATTCACTAGCACTAGCATATCTTTAAGAGAAAGATAACAGATTCATGACACAGAGCACCATGTTTCATAAGATCACTGATCTAAAAATGTTTTTACTTGCCAAATGAAGCCAAATTAATAATTCAGCTAGCTCTAATATGCCACAATCAATACAACAGCTTTTAACTTAATGGAGGAACAATACTTTAAAAGACAATTGCCTTATAAAATGAATGACTACATTCTTGCTTTGAACAGACACATAAAAAAGCAAGCTTTTCCAAAGAAAGGTCAGTATTTACTAGCAGACAGGACAATGTAACATACAGCAAAAGCAATCACTATCAGGAGCAAGTAAGCTATCTATAAAGGTGGGATAAGCTGGGGACAAAACGGCTGAAGGCAATGACGCTCAATCATTAAACAGTATATGAATCAACTGGGAAATGTATTGATACATGGATTCTTAGGTAGTAGGCCTAAGATAAATATGTTTCTAACAAGTTCTCAAGTGATACTGATACCACTTGTCCATACACCCCACCTAGAGTAGCAAGCTCTAAAGTACACTATTTATTAAGTCCCTGCACCTAAGATATTGTTGGGAGAACGATACTACATGAATCAAAATAATACTCAAGTACTTTCCTGAAAAAAAAAAAAATTAAACTGATAGAACAAGTAGAAGTAAAAACAAAAACAAAAGAAAATAGAAAAGCACAAATCACCATTATTAAATTAATCTTCAAAATTACTAGCCATTTCATCCAAGTAATATTTCAACTAATATTTGAGAATGGGAAAAGAGATAATTTGAATATCAAGAACTTCAAAGTCTCTTTGGTAATGATTCCAGGTATGACACTAAAAGCACAGACAACAACAACAAAAAGTGGGGCTAAACATACCAAACGACTTCTTCACAGCAAAGAAAACAGTCAACAGAGTGAAAAAGCAATCTATAGCAAGGGGGAAAACATTTGCAAACACATATCTGATAAGGGGTTAATATTCAGAATATATAAGGAATTTTCACAACTCAGAATTGAAAAAGCAAACAACCCAATTGAAAAATGGGGTAAGGCACTTTGGGAGGCCAAGATGGAAGGACTGCCTGAGCCCAGAGTTTGAAACCAGCCTGGGGAACATAGCAAGACTTCAATCTCTACAAAATCAAAACAATTCACTGGGTGTTGTGGTGCGCACCTGCATCTTCAACTACTCAGGAGGCTGAGGCAGAAGGATCACTTGAGTCCAGGAGGTCAAGGCTGCAGTTAGCTGTCATTGTGCCATTGCACTCCAGCCTGGGTGACCCAGAGTGAGACACTGACTCAAAAAGCCACTGAGGACTGAATAGACATTTCTCCAAAGACATACAAATGGCCAACATGTATATGAAAAAAATGCATGTGGGAGATCACCTCAACCCTGTTGGGATAGCTGTTATCAAAAGAAACCAAAAGATAGGTGTTAATGAAGACACAGAGAAAAGGGAACCCTTACCAACTATTAGTGAGAATACAAAATGGTATAGCCACTGCAGAAAACAGTATAGTAGTTTCTAAAAAAAAAAAAAAAAAAATAGAACTACCACATGATCCAGCAATTCAACTTCTGGATATTTATCCCAAAGAGTTGAAAGCAGTATCTCAAAGAGATATTAGCATTCTTTTGTTCACTGTATATAGCACTATTCTCCCTAGCGAAGTTGTGGGGACAAACCCAAATGTCCATGGACAGAGGAATAGATAAAGAAAATGTGGGACATTCATATAATGGGATACTATACAGCCTTAAAAAAAAAAAGAACTGCTCTAATATGCAGCAACAAAGATGAACCGTGAGGACACTATGCTAAGTGAAATAAACTAGTCACAGAAACACAAACATCATACTGCCTAATTCCATTTACATGAAGTATCTAAAACAGTCAAACTCATTCAAATAGAATCAAAGAGTAGAACGGATATCCAGGGGCTAGGGAGAGGAATATGGCGTGTTGCTAATTAACTTTGTACATATAAAGTTTCAGTTAAACAAGATGAATAAACTCTGAAGATCTGCTGTATGACACTGTACGCACAGTCAATAATAATGTACTGTACATTTAAGAATTGATAAGAGAGTAAATCTTATGTTAAGTATTCTTATTACAACCCCCCCCCCCCGACAAAAACCAAATAAAAGAAACTCAGGGTCTCTTATAAGGAAATGACATCCTCCCTGGCTAAAAACTAGAGATGGCCAGCTGAAGGGCCACTGAGGGAATAATGGCTACAGTGTAGCAAATAGAGGGCAGCAAGAGTATGAAGTTAAGCAACACCACACTCAGCAACAGACACTGAAGGACTCATCCTCAGGAAATGGCAAAAATGCAAGTACATGTATAGCTTATGTCAGTCAAAATGCATATACTAACAAAGCGATTAAAGGAAGACATTGGTTAAGTAAGTTACAGTATATCAATATAATATAATATAATAACAATAAAATAGTGATACAGAGCTATAGTTAATAATACTGGAAAATGTTTAGAGCTGCTAAGCAAGAAAAAAAGACTAGATAACCATATGAACAAAATTTTTTCACTTAAATACATGTATATATAGGAATAGTTGATTATGGGTAATTTAGGTAGGCTTTTTTGCTTAGGTGATCATTCTATTTTGTCTTAAAAATAAGAATTACTTCACTTAATAAAAGCAAAGGAATATATTATTTTTCCTAAGCACAAATATATCGGTTTTAGAGCTATATCTCCAAAAATTCAGATCTTAACCTAATCTCTTTGTACGTGAATCCATGTCCTTACCTATAAAGAGGAGACAACAACAGTGATAACCTCACATAGTGGTTGCATTAATATGAACCAATAGATGTAAACTGCTTAATACAGAATGTGGCATGTAGTAAGTGCAATGTAAGAACTGGTTAAAAGGTGATTTTTCTTTTCTTTTATGATTCAACTGGCTAATACCATGTTTGATATGAGTTTATTGTTGAATTCTACTTTGAATCCTAACTCAACTTATGAGCTCTAGGGCCTTCAGAGATAACTACCCAGATGGAAGAAGCTAAATCAGAGCAAGAATACCCTGAAGTATTCAAACAGAAAGCAAAGCATAACTTTATACCCAGCTACCTAGTGTTTTTTAAAAAGGAGTAAAATGGCTATTCATAAATTGTTGGTGGGAAGGTAAACTGGAACTATCTTCCTGGAATACAACTTGGTAATATGTGTCAAACTAAGGCCTTCACAATTCTGCTTTTAGAAATTTAGCTTAAGGAAAGTAATAGAGATATTCAGAACACAATGATTTATATTTAAGGAACTAGTTTATAATAATAATCAAAATTTGGAAATGATCTGCTTTCAACAATAGGATATGGCTATAAAAACATTTACTATATTCACATATTGCAATTTTATTTGGAGAATATTTAGTGACATAGAAAACTCTCTAGAGTGTTAAATTTTTTATTTTTTAAAACTGAAGATTGAACAGGAACACAATGTTCTTTAACTATTTTGAATACAAGATGTTTAGGAAAGCTTATAGGAAGCCAACATTTTAAAATAAAAATAAAAATTTAATATTTAAATAAAAATTATGTTAGATATATTTCCTATATCTGGGTATCCTAGGGACACAGTTTATGCTCCAAAATAAATTATATAAATTGAAGTTGAGTTTATTATTTGGATCTTTATTCAGATAGCTCATTCAGGATATGAGTAGCAATCACAAAAATATATCTAAAAAATCAAGTTGTTAGATTTATTTACCAGTAATGCATGTTGAATTATTTACTACACCTCAAAAGTAATAATATAGTTTCTTTTTCTCATAAGTGTCATTTTAATACTTTTCATTTTTTCTTCACTAGATCTGCTTAATATTTATTTAGTTCCAAGCTCCAAAAAGGAGCCAGATAAAAATATGAATGAGAAATAGTCAACGCCTTCAAGAAGCTCAGAGTAAAGCTGCTACCAAATAGTAGATGAGTCTCTCTTATAGTTGTTCAGACCAGGCATTTATACATGAACAGAGAGAAAACGTTAAACGACACTTTTATTTGCTTTTTTTTTTTTTTTGAGTTGGAGTCTCACCCTGTCGCCCAGACTGGAGGGCAGTGGCCGCTCCCGCCCCCCGCAGCCTCGACCTGCTGGGCTCTGGCGATCCTTCCGCCTCAGCCTTCCGAGTAGCCGGAATTACAGGCATGCGCTGCCACGCCCGGCTGATTTTTGATTTATTGTAGAGATGAGGTCTCGCCAAGTTGCCCAGGTGGGTCTCGAACCCGTGGGCTCAGGCAATCCACTCACCTCAGCCTCCCAAAGGCACGGGATTACAGGCTGAGCCACCGAGTCCGGCTGTTTTGGCTTTTTTGAGTTGGAGTCTCACTCCGTTGCCCAGACTGGGCTAAATATATGATTTTAGTGCTAGACTTGACGTTTATTGAGAGCCCATGAAAGAGACTGTCATACAAAGAATAATTCTGCCTGCCCTGTTATGCTGCTAAAAGTTTTCTATTATGCTGTTCAAAGCCTGGTACATCAAGAGCCACATGACAAGCTTCTCTGAGTGTTAAAAACCTGCAGCCACACAGGAACACTGGGAAGAGTGGGAAAGAAAGATAAGAAAGGGAAAGGAGAGATATGATAATCTTAGACATGACTAATACCTCAATCAATTAAATATGAGGCTCTGTTTTCCCTCTGCTTTGATTTTTTTCTTTCTTTTTTAATTTATTTTTATTTATTTTAAAGATGTAGGGTACAATCCAGGATTAGGTAGATAAGAGGTCCTCATATGGGTAAAGTTTGGGCCTCCCTTTGGTCCCCACCTCTCCTGGTTTGAGATCAAATACGCTTATTGATGTTATGTGCGCTTCTCACTCCCCTGGGCAATATTTCACTACTGCCAAACCCTTTCTTATAGTATTATGATAAATGTTCAGGGTTCACTTATGAGTGAGAACATGTAGTACTCAATTTTTTGTTTCTGTGATAGTTCACTAAGTGTGATAGACTTTAAGAATTTTTAAAGTTCATAAACCTAACATGTATGCATTATTTTATTCACCTAGCCTACACCATACACATAGCTAAATTTAATTAATATTGTTATTAAAGTTTTTTTCCTCTTTTAGTTTTTATTTAAGCCGGGCTTGGTGGCTCAGCCTGTAATCCCGTGCCTTTGGGAGGCTGAGGTGAGTGGATTGCCTGAGCCCGCGGGCTCGAGACCCGCCTGAGCAACTTGGCGAGACCTCATCTCTACAATAAAATCAAAAAAATCAGCCGGGCATGGTAGCGCGCGCCTGTAGTTCCAGTTACTTGGAAGGCCGAGGCGGAAGGATCACCAGAGCCCAGTAGGTCGAGGCTGCG